>NC_079909.1:21239078-21333490 GCF_024868665.1 Triplophysa rosa
ACTCCATGCCACGCCGCATTGCTGCAGTAATTCAGGCAAAAGGAGCCCCAACTAAGTATTGAGTGCTGTACATGCTCATACTTTTCATGTTCATACTTTTCAGTTGGCCAAGATTTCTAAAAATCCTTTCTTTGTATTGGTCTTAAGTAATATTCTAATTTTCTGAGATACTGAATTTGGGATTTTCATTAGTTGTCAGTTATAATCATCAAATTAAAAGAAATAAACATCTGAAATATATCAGTCTGTGTGTAATGAATGAATATAATATACAAGTTTCACTTTTTGAATGGAATTAGTGAAATAAATCAACTTTTTGATGATATTCTAATTATATGACCAGCACCTGTATATGAGATGAGCGCATGCGCGCAAACTGATGTCCGTCAGGTGGAACAAGGATATTTTCGTCTCGTTTTTATTAGTTGACGAAAATGTCAGTATATTTTTATTACAGTTTTCGTTATCATGCATTCATTTTTATTTAGTTAGCGTCTCGTTTTCGTCAGTGAAAACATGTCGTTAACGAATACCTTTCGTCGTAGTTTTCGACAAACAAAATGAACACTGGAGGAGAAGAGGAGCTGATGCTGATGCTCGACTAACATCTAACACATTCATTTCAAATCCTCCTCACTTACGCTTCATTCCAGCACTGCTGGAGGTCCTGTTGAGAAACTCTAGAGACATAAGTGAGATCTCTCCTCATTATCAATATTCTATTGAACAGAATAGTGTTTGAAAAATACAGAACATGGACCATAAAACTGAAACTGTGCGTGTTTGTGAATCAATTCATGAGTAAATGTGTTGTGGGTGATAATATTTGATGATAGATGACAGAATCTGATCACGTGATCAGCGTGTGACAGCAGTGTTTTCTGTCTTTGACCTGTAGGGACGGTGAGCGCACGAGGAGCGGAGGGGACGGTCGCTCAGATCCACACGCACGCATGTGCACACACACTCACACACTCACACAATTGAGTCAAAATGAGACTGAATGAACTGGAACATGTCGTTCATGGTCTAATATTCTGTCTTACAACAATGCATATCCAGTAGTTACTCAACTCTTCTGAAAAATAAAGGTAATGACGTCGAAACAGTTAGATCTTTGTATGGAACATTTAATTACACCATTTAAATGAGTTAAACCAGATAGATTTTAGTAGACTAATATAATGTAGGTTTTGTCGACTAAAACTAAAATGATGGAGATGACTAAAATGTGACTAAACCTAAATCAAAATTTGCTGTCACTCAGTGCAGGGTATCTGCAGGTTTCTGAGAGTTAGATTTAAGACCTTTTTAATACCGTGCAGAATGAAATTTAAGACCAATTTCATAGCAACAAATTTGCACTTCCCCATGGCTAAAGCTCAAACGTTTCTCCATGTGGTAATGTCCAGTCCACTCACCTAACGAACCCCCGCGAACGTGTTATTTGTTAGTTGTTCTGCGTGACAAATAGACGTATATGATTTTAAAACGAAAATAAAATCTTTACGGCGTTGGTTCGACTGCATTTCTAAGACCTTGGAAACGCGGATTTAATGTCAGAGTCTGCCACGACCGGGGGGTGTGGCAGCGAGGAAAGAACCCAGATGCAGGCAGGCAATGCAGTGAAGGGGTTAACACAAAACACTTTATTAATCAAACAAACAAAACACCCTCGATGGGGGAAAACTGAACTCTAGAACCTTACAAAAACAAAGACTTCCCACATGGGGACAAAACATAAAACAAGAACAGCAAATAACCTAACTAAAAAAACCACGACACAACGTCTTACAAAAAAACACAGCAGGGTAACAAAGGCAGGGGCAGGGTAACTCACAACACGAACAATCCACGGACAAGGAACAGGAAACACGGGTAGACACGGAGACTTCACTTACACAACTACAGGGTACACGGTACAAACAACGTAATCCACGAACACAAGACAAAGAAACAAGAGGGTATATAAAGGCAAGACAAACGAGGGATAACGACACAGGGCAGGTGTGGGTAATTAAACATTCAGGGGAAGATAACAAGGAAACGAGAGGAGTGGGGCCAATGACAAGACACTGGAGAGAACGTATATTATTGTCAAAAGGACAATAATATGTTTCTCTCCACACATAACCAAAAGCTTTGCCATGGCTCTGCTACAGGACCAAGAAAAACATGACTAAGGAAGCAGAGCCATGACATTTAAGATATTTTAATGCTAATTAAGGCCTTATTTTGACATTATGGAATTTAAGACTTTTTAAGACATTTTAAGGATCCACGGACACCCTGTCAGTGACAAACCTGCAGTACAGCAGGTTCAGTTAAGCCTTAAAATGTAAACATTCTTTATTAAGTTGTATGTGCAACAAAATAAGTTACTTAAATTGTTAATATTTTGAAAAAAAAATGTTCTTTGAATTTCAGTTTCATTTTTGAATTTTATTCAAAATATCGAGATGTGTATGGTATCGTGAACCCGAGATGTGTACTGAATCGTGAGCTGACTGTATCGTTACACCCCTATACATAACTGATTATTTGATCATTAGATCATGTTAATGTTGTAAAAAGAAACATGTATTTCCTTATTATTTGATCTTACTGGCAAATGTTTAACAGAAAATGACATTAAAGACATGAGAGTATTGCATTCTTCAGTGTTTAGGACTGTCCTGCACCAGCCGAATGAAAGGATTTCACTGTGGATCAATACACATCAGGGTCTGTGATCAATGAAGTGAGACACAACTTACCAATAAAACACCGCTAGAGCTCCTGTTGTCTGATGAGGTCAGTTTAGTGAGGTCAAGGTTGAATTAGTGAGTAAAACTACAGCATCTGTCAGGAGACATGAGCAGCTGATAGAACAGCAGGAGCTCACAGACGTCTTCAAGATCTATTGATCAGACACACGCACACGCACGCACGCACGCACGCACGCACACACACACACACACACACACAGAGGTGTGAGGTATGTTCATTCCTCACTGATGTCTTCTCAAGCGTGCTTTCAGCTCATTTCATTAAGACATGTGTTAATTAATGAAGCTCATGCAATAATTACATGCATTAATGAATAAAGCTCAGATTAATTATACAGCAGGTAATTACTTTAATTGTAATTAAAGATGTGGTAACACGCAGTTTCTGCCAATCTCATATTAATCTTGAGTACCTATACAGCAGTACTGCACAAGTCGTATCTTTGAAGAGTATTTAGTTTGATCACATGTATAAAAGAGAGATACAGCTGTAGCATTATTTCTGGAAAAACACGAGCTGCTGGAGGCGTGCAGGGGGACGGAACTACAGCACGAGCACACAACACACAACACATCATCACATTAATCCCTTCTTGTTGTTTACATTATGCACGTAGTACGTACACGCCGATTGCCAACAAAACACAGACGTATGACTTAAGTTTGACGTACGGTTCATGTCCGGCGCCATCTATCAGCTTCACTTTTCCGAGAGAATGGCCAATAAAAGGAATAGGATCCTGGGGATCCAGACTTATAAAAAACCTTCCGAAACAAGTTGGAGTGCTGGGGGAGTGTATCAAGCACAGAAATATTACGTCTTACGTCCAACTCGGTTTTTAACAATTGACCATGTTAAGCATGAGAAGCCAGCGCGTTCAACAGTGTAAAGAAGTCAGAATGCATGACCGAGCATGATACCAGATCTTTAAACACAGTCAGACTGAAGCT
Source organism: Triplophysa rosa (assembly GCF_024868665.1). Taxonomy (NCBI): domain Eukaryota; kingdom Metazoa; phylum Chordata; class Actinopteri; order Cypriniformes; family Nemacheilidae; genus Triplophysa; species Triplophysa rosa. The sequence continues at coordinate 21,242,798 of NC_079909.1, forward strand.
TATGTCGCGGCTCTCCTGTTTTTGCCAAGTGGTTGATCTCCTTAGGGCAACATCATGTTGACCCTAACACAACATTTAAATCAACCAATCAGATTTCAGAAATAAATTAACAGTTCATTTTAAGTTTAATCTTCCAACCAGGATTAGGTGCTTCTAGACCATTGTTTTTCACTCATCATTTCCCTCTGATTTTAAAGGGTAAGTTATGGTAGGGTTGGGGTTGTGGGTATAGGTTTTATTTATAAAAATGTTGTCCATTTGGCAAAATCAGGTCGAGCCTTATGTCACCGTCAATGTCAATGTTGTAAAAAGCGCTATATAAATAAATAAAAATAATGTCACTTTTATTTATATAGCACTATTAAACCCAACCATGGGTTGACAATGTGCTGCACAATAAACACATTTCAACAAAAAACAATACAGTAGAAAGTTCTCATATCAGTGTATGGACGTGTGATAGTGTACTGTGACATGTTCCACATGTTTCTGTTTAGTAATGTTAATGCTAGTGTGCACTTTATTAATTTAAGTTGACAACAGCCTATAATAAACATCTCTTTGTTTTGTTAGAATTCAAACATTCAAGCATCATCAGCACACATGCCTGTTTTGCGTTTTAATTTTATTTTTAGATTTTTCTCAGTCTGATTAAATATGAGTCCAAACACGACGCATGCGCAGAACATCAGCAGAAACAACAGTGGCGTGCGTTATTGTGAACAGACACACAGAGGCGCTGTTGCATCTCCTGACAGTTTTATAACTCCTCATCACTGCCACCTGCTGTTGACTTTACTCGTGTGTGTGTGTGTGTGTGTGTGTGTGTGCGTGCGTGCGTGTGTGTGTGTGTGCGTGTGTGTGTGTGTGTGTGTGTTACTAATGCAGTTTTGTGAGAATGTTGTTCATTAAAACCTGTCAATCATGTTTAAAACACACATCACTCTGGTGACAATCGTCCCTTTTCACAGCACCTACCATGTCTCTCACCTCACATCTCTCATCAGTGTGAATCAGTCACCTGCTGTTCTCCAGTCAGTGAATACATCTGTGTGATCCTTGTGTGTGCATGAGACAGGATCATGTGTGAAAGCTCTGAACTTCCATCAAGACAGTTATCTCAGACTTCACCGCTCATCAAGCTTCTCATTGTTTGCTGAACATCAACCATTGTTAAATTTAGCATCTGATTAGCATTTGTATAGCATAGTTTTACTAGAGATACCATGGTAAGACTGTGTTTGAAATCACTGTGGTTTAACTGAAGTTGATTTTATTTGTATAAATCATAAAGTCTGAATCCGTTCTAAAGAAAAGTTCTTTCAGAAACCAAACATGGGCTTCGGTGTCTGCTGCTGAATGTGCAGATTCTGAGCGTTTCCCACAGCAGCTCATGAACATCATCACACGGCCGCATGACCTCTGCCGTTGCTATGGTGATTTCATCAGTGTTTGTCAACAGTTCACTTTGGTGTGTGTGTCATCAGTCAAAAGGTTTGTGAGCGGATTTGGCGTGATCGTGCAGTGACTTGCTTTGCTGACTTGATGATGAAGCATTGAAGATGGAAGATTTCTGTGTCTTATATCACGCAGCGTTTAGGGATCTGCAGGAATGAGCAGAATGTGTGTCAGAACCATGTGTGACATTTCTCAGTTGTGTGATGACGACGAACAGAACACAAGATGAGCAGAGCAACGCACGCACGCACACACACACACACACACGCACACACACACTAGTGCCTCAGCAGCATTTTCAGCAACATTATGTGAACACAAAGCTGGACAATAACTACACAAAAAACCCCACAGCAAATGCAGAATCACTCAGAGCGTGTGTGTGCGTGATCCGGTGATTGTTTGAATGTGTTTTGTCTAAATCTGTGTATTTGTTGAAGAGTGTGTTTGTGTAGTGGGAGTGTTCGTTGTGTGTTTGTGTGGGCATGATTCTGGGTGTGTTATTGAACAGAGGTTCATTTGCTTGGAAACACACACATTTCTGAATGAAGTGATAACTGAGCATACACACACACGGCAAACACCAAACCTTTTGACTCTTGTGCTGTTCATATATGCTGTGATTATATAACACACCGATCAACTAAACCAGCAAACATGAACAAACACACAAAGCACTTTCTAGAGCTAAATAATGACAATAGAGAAAAATAGATACATAAAATAGCACAAATGTAGAAATGCAGAATTTATATTTATAACCAACTTCTCAAAACTGGTAGACAACAGTGACTGACATAAGGGTTGATTAAATAATTCTCATATGTTACAATATTTTTTGTAGGCTAATGAAAGTTCTTAAAACTGTGTCAGTGTCACCACTCATGTTTTCATAATTACATAAATTCAAATGTATTCATTGAATTATATTTAAAACAACGTACCCTAGGACTGTTAGGTTGTGTGTGTGTGTGTGTGTGTGTGTGTGTGTGCGTGCGTGCGTGTGTGTGTGTGTGCTCGCCTGTGTTCGCTCAGACATGTGCGTGGCGTGCATGTTACAAAAGATTCTTACAAACAATCTGAACTGTTATTTCTCATGAGCTCATTCACTGGCAAAGAGACAGATCTTATGTCGGTGTGTGTGTGTGTGTGCAGCTTCTGTGTTTCCAACGCATCCCACTGATGGTTTATCTGCATCATGATGTTGAAGTAAGGGTTAGGACTGTGTTTAGTGTGATTAGTATGAAAGTGAAGTGTTGATGTTGATAGATTCATTACCCCCCTCCCCGACCCTAAATAGAATTTGAATGAATATGAATGCTTCCAGCTGCGTGCTGTTGTGTATGTGCAGTTTTGGGTCTCTTTGGGTTCAGACGCTGCCAGTAAAGTGTGCTCATGTTTAAAGTATGAGCTTGTGTTGTACTGCAGAAACTGAAGTCATGCTGAAACAATCCTTCAAATGTTTGACTTCAGCGATCATTTGTGTTTTATTGTCAGTATCACAGGAGATCAGAACGTCCTGTAAAACAGCTCTGACACCACATGCGTTCTCTAGTTCTATTTACCCTCACCATGTAGTCCCCATGAAATCAACGTGAAAGTTTTGTGAGTTTGAAGAAGATATTTCGAGAAATGTCTCGGTGGCTTTGTGTTGATACAGTGTTGTTCTTCTTTTGTTCTGCCGTGAGGGGGAGAATCTTTATTTTGGGGTGAACTGTGCCTTTACGATTACAGCTCGTGACGCACATACCCACAATCCTCTCTGCTCAACACACACAGGTAAACCATCATGCGTTCCCGTAGCAACAGTCTGGAGGACACAGCAAAGGCGAGAGGAAGAGCAGGACAGCAAGCGTCTGAGCGTGAGGAGACGTGTCGCAGGTCGAGACGGGCTTCAGGCGATATGGGCAGCGTTCAGAGGAACCACACGGACGGCCGACACCGAGCGCAGAGAGAGAGAAACACATCAGCAGCAGCAGCAGCGAAAAAGAGCAGAGACCTGTCGAGAGATGACCTCCTCTTCCTCCTCAGTATGCTGGAAGGAGAACTACAGGTCACATGAGCGTTTCATATTTGTTTTTACAATGACAGAGAGATACTTTATTTTATATTTCATTCCATATTTTATCTCTTACTTAGCACCTTATTTAAATGTTACTCAAATGTTTGTACTTATTGTATGTCTTTTGATATACTGTATGTTCAATGCTTTGGCAATATCGTAAGAACACGCAATCATAGAGAGAGAGAGAGAGAGAGAGAGAGAGTATCTGATGAAATGTATTAGAGCTCCAGGCAAGTCATTTTCATGATGAAACACAATCACTCCTCACCTGTAAATGTCACTGCTCCTCTCATGCATTGTGAATCATTTCTCTGTTTTGAAGGAATTCGGTCGATAAGTGAAATCTTTGAGTGCTAGTGGTGTAATGTCACAGAAGAAGATTTTACAAGCGTGCCTTACAGAAAACATGACGTGTGTGGACAAAACAATGGCGCTGATATAGTTTAAGATGGGTTTTCAGTTTAGACAAGCTGTAGAACATGACACAGGTTGTGTTTGTTGCAGGCCAGAGACGAGGTGATCAATGTTCTGAGAGCAGATAAAATCGATCTGGCTCTGCTGGAGGCCAAATACGGTTTCGTGACGCCTCAGACGGTTCTGAAAGCGCTGCAGAGAGACGCCGTCCAAAGCAAAAACAGCGTCTGGCAGGAGGACATCTACGAGAAACCCATGACGGAGGTAACACACAACACCTGACGACACGCGTGCCCTGACACGAGTCCTGCGTGTTCTTAGCGTGTTCTTCTGTGTCAGCTGGACAGACTGGTGGAGAAACAGCGTGAGACATACAGACGCATGCTGGAACAACTGCTGATGGTGGAACAGGCTCACAGACAGACGCTTCACAGACTGGAGAGCGAGAAGAGCAACCACAAGGACTTCATGAGGAAGAGCGATGAATTCACCAGCCTGCTGGAGCAGGAGAGAGAGAGGTCAGTGCTCAAGTGCTCGTCACTATTAGCGTGAGCGGAGTTGTTCAGGACATCAGGAGTGATCAGTGAAGAGCGTGTCATCTGTTCCAAGCGCAGCCGTTTTTCAGTTCGTGCTTATTAATGCTGCCTTCACGTGCTCTCGGAAATTCCATAATTTCCACTTCAACCCGGAAGTAACATCTGGATTTAGTAACATTATATAGTCAATTATCGGCCATATCGGTATCGGCCGATAAATGGTCATTTTTAATGTTGTCATGGTATCAATGGTATCAGCCGATAATACAATTTAGGCCGATATATTACAGCCGATAAATAATTTCCTCTGGTTAAACTTCTTCAGCTGCACGCTGCTCACAGTTAAACTACAGTACAATACAGTATCTCATTCTCTTACTGCTGTTAGCAAAACATTGTTGATGTAGATTCAGTATTTATGAATGTGTAAATTATAGGAACAAAAACCCATTGTTTGAATCAGACTGCTGTCTGAAAGCTGTCTGTCTGGAGACCTGTAAGACACGTGGCTATTAACAACACTTCTCTGGGTTGCTCTGGAAGAACATCTATCATTTGTTTATTACATAAAAAATACACCAGAAAAGTTTGAAGGTTAAAAAATCGTCAACTTGTGTAAAGTAAACCTTGTTTTCTGCAGTGAATGTTTTCAAATAAAAGCAGTTGTCCACGTTCTGCCTTTTGTTTCAGTCTTCAGTTCAGAACATTTTATATTAACATTTAGATACTATATATTGGCCAATATATCAATTATCGGCTTTCAGTGGTAAAGAATTATCGGTTATCGGCCAAAATATACATTTCAGTGCATTCCTAATTAAAAGTATTAAGTAACATTAAAACATTACAAGTATCCGCTGTGCATTGTTGCAAGGTGACATCATTTCCTGTCTGACTCTCTCACACAGACATGCACACACACACACACACACACACACGCACGCACGCACGCACGCACGCACGCACACACGCACGCACGCACATGTTGGGTTTCCATGTTTTATGGGGACATTCCATAGACGCAATGGTTTTTATACTGTACAAACTGTATCTCATATTCCCTCCCCCTAACCCTAACAATCACACACAACTGTCTGCTCTTTTACAGTTTCACAAAAGTTCATTCTGTATGATTTATAAACTTGTTTCCTCATGGGGACAAAAAAATGTCCCCATAAAGATGGCAATATCCAAAACCTTTGTCCTTGTGGGGACATTTTGTCCCCATACCGTAGGGTTTACCCTCCCCCCCACCAACACACACATGCACACACATTGTGTGTGCATGTGTGTGTGTGCTGTGCGTGTGTGTGTGTGTGACTGTGTGTGGCAGTTGTGAAGGTCATTTGTGATAGTAAAAACACTTTTCAGTGTTCACCTTTTCTGACTGGCTCACTTTTCATTAGTGATTCTGTGTAAGATTCTGCAACAGATCCTCTGTTAATGAAAGTCCTGTCCTCAACAGTTATATTTGTGCTAAAGAAGCGTTCAGTTTCCTTACATGGCTCTTAAAAATAAGTCTTGAGGATTATAAATACACCGGGACTGATAATATACACCTCAACAAAAATAGAGCCGGCCGGTACAGTATCTGATGTTGCCATGACGGGGTTTGTGTAAAACTATCCTGAAGAATTAGAGTTAAATAAAGCCGAAGGAGACTGTCCGCTGTGTTTCTCTGCATGTCCGTTCGATGTGAGTTTGTCTGAGTGTCAGTCATATAGAAGTCAATGAGACTGAGCTCAGAAACTCCAGAGAAACTCTGTTGCTCTTAGTTTAAAGCAACACCAGAGAGTTTTTCGACTTTAAAATAATCTCTCTCAAATCATTTTTGTGGTGGGACAAAACTTAACTGGACGAATTTTACTGCCGCTGCTATCTAAGCAGTCCTCTATCGGCTGAAATCACACTTGTAACTTTGGTGTGCGGGAAGGTTCACAAGCCCCGCCCATCACCTGCTTTACGGCATATGTCACGTTTTACTCGTAGCCTGGGTGAAGTTAGCCAACATCTAACAATAAGACAAAACGATCTAGTTCAACGCAAGTCTCCAAACCATTACCATGGCAGAGCCAGCAAAAAAACAAAGAGGAAGAGAGAGAGAGAGAGAGAGAGAGAGAGAGAGATCGGACACGAGCCTGAACACCAATCAATATCTGACGGACTTATACTCGGTGAACGGGTTGCAAAACAGATGGAGATCTAACGTTAGCCTTCCTGCTACTGGATTTGAAAGTCTTATATGTATATTTTTTCTTACTGTCCTGTCCTTTGCAGCTTACTAGTTATTAGGCTGTGTTCAGGTTGTTTATTGGTGCACTAAAGTTACTGGTTCACAATTTATAACCGTAAGGTAGACTAGAGATGATGTAATCATCTGTAAGTTGCCGGGTCTCAATAGCTTATGTTGCATGATCGTGCCTCGTCACCAATTGAGTTTTATGCTTGTAAACGATGACTACCAAACCACAATAAATGTTTTATGGTCAAAAGTTGCTGATTCCTTAGTTCATGCACATGGACTAATGTTATCGGTATCTATAGTTACTGTGCTAGGCACTATTCCCATAGCGAGATGAGTGTAAGTTAGTGATTGCACCTATTACACAGAGCACAACGCCTGGTCGCGAGTGTGTTTCCCAAAATATAACTACACAAAATTATTTTTGTTGGTTACTAAACACATTCATGTGCATGCATTGTGTTTTGGGTGACTGCAAATGTGCTATGTAGCTAGCACACTATGCGCTAATGGCTAACAACCAGCTGCTACCTCACAATCGAGTTTGAGCGATAAGTATAGCCCAGTAGTACACCCTGTGGGAGCCAAACGAGTGCTTTAGTACATGCACAGTTTATGAAGTGACATGATGTAACAGCTCACGTGTACTGCGCTGCCCACGGGAAGCTTATACAGCGACAGTCTTTACGACACTGATAACATACAATTGCGCTTATCAACCACATGGGGGAACCATAAGCAAAAGTTCTCTAGTGTTGCTTTAAATGTTTGACGTCCAGTGTTCATCATGGCCTAATGAAACAGGGTTGTGCTCGTGTGTAGACAGCGGTTCTGTGAACGTGAGGTCATTTGGCTCCGGGCTGTTCGCTGCATGTGGTAATGTGATTACATATCTGTGATAGAACGCACACATATACACCACCACCCCCTCTTCTCCCCTCACAAACATTCACTTTTCTCCGTCATTGCCTTCTAAGGAAGACTTGAGGATTAAAGAGGAATCTCGAGCAGACGTTGTGCAGATGGTTTGTCAGGGTCTCCGGCTGCTGTCACATTATGTTACAGGAGATGAAATGAGTCACTTTGACTCGAGACATTTCATCGTGGCTCGTGTCCACTGCTGTTAAAGGGATAGCTCAGCCAAAACGGAAAATGTCATTTCAGACCTGAATACATTGCTCTGTTCTGATGAACACAGAGAAAGATATTTGGAAGAATGTTAGTCATTTTCAGTTCTGGGACATCATCCACTACCATATAGGAAAAAATTCAATGGTAGTCAGTGATGCCCGAGAACTGTTTGTTTTCCTAAATTCCTCAAAATATCTATATCTATATTTCCAATTTTCCAATGATGTCATAGAAGTGAAAATTTCTAACATTCTTCCAAATATCTTTCTCTGTGTTCAGCAGAAGAAAGTAATGCTCTAACAGGACTTGACACACAGGCGAGACACGTCATGAAGTGATGCAATAATCTAAGTGTGACAACTGTACAGATGAAGGAAACATTATTAACGTGAGTTCACCCAAAACTCATCATTTACTCACGCTCAGATTGTTCCAAACCTGTATGCTGCACCATTATCCTATTTTAATCCTGAAAACGATGTATGCTTCCCACAGTTAATTGAGCATAATCATTGTGACATTAATGTTTTAAAAGCAAGCGCAAAACTCCCGATAAGGTCAGAAAATCATTGCAAAGCTGGTATCTTAAACTGACACTTTACAGGAAATCCAAAACATAACATTTTTTCACTGCATTTTATATCTGTTTAATCTTTGGCTGTTGTTTAAAGCAACAAATGATCTGCTGGCATCCGCTGATATCTGTCCACATGAAAGATCATGTTCACACAGAAGAAAAGAGTGACAAGATCTTACAGTCACAAAGCCTTCCGAGTTTCTTGGAAAGAAATCTTATAGAAATCATATTCAAATGAAACGGGCTCATTAATGAAAGCTTTATTGTAAAGTGTAAAGTGTGTTATAAAATAAGTTTTAATAGTAATTTATTCATTACATTACATTTATTCATGTGGCAGACGCTTTTATCCAAAGCGACTTACAAGTAGGAGAGCATATCAACATTTTGTCAGCACGCTAAACAGTAGCGTTAGTTCTCAAGGCCATGCTACTGGAGGATTAAAGCTGCAGTAAGCAAAGGAGAGCATCAACAAATATATATACCTGTATATATAAGACACAGACAGTTATTGGTCAGTCAGATAAATGCGGAACAGGTGTGTTTTGAGCTGTTTTTTGAAAGTTGTGAAGGATGCTGCAGTTCATTCCACCACAGGGAAACGTCTCTCATCTTCATGCCATCTCAGATGTTTATGACTTCACTTCTTCATCTGAACACAAACGAATAATTTTCTATTAAAATGTCCTCATGTTATCAAAGCTTCAAAAATTTATTTCTTCTAAAGAGAAAACTACTCACATTTTCAGATGAATTCATTAAAGCAGATTGATAAATGAGGTCATGTACGTGTGAGATGACACGATGAGAGAATGTTCAGTACAGTGTGTGTGTTGTGTGCTGAATAAACATCATGTAAACACTGAAGTTTGTCAAAAACACAACTCAATATATAATCCAGTGAGTGTCATGAAAAGGAAAGATTTGCATTATCTTGAGCAATGATGAGGATTTCTAGGTTTTGAAGTGTTGAATGTTTACAGTGTTTACATCTGCTGGAGGAACTTTAGCAGCAGACAGAAGAATTACTGCACACACCAACTGTCTGAGTCTTAATCCAACTTCAATGAAAAAGAGATGAGAATACTCACCTGACAGCTGCATGGCCTGGATATCAGACAGATTGCCTGTGATTAAACGCTGATGTGCTGAAGAATCCTGATGTGGATCTGAGGTTGTGATCGGTGTGATGTTCAGTTGTGTGAGCGCTGTGAGCTCTGTTGTTTGGCTTTTCTCTCTAGAGTTTCATGGGATTCATGCTGTCATGTTGAGCGCCGGGAAAGAGTTGCTCTATGTGTTTTCTAGAGAGTTCTGCTCAAACACACAACAGGCCAGTTCATCATCTCAGACGTAATAACTGATTTGAGTTGACATGAAGATCATACAGCCGGTCTGTCAGATTACAGGCCATTCAAGATTATAGACTGATGTCTTCGTACAAACACTCATATTCATTTAGTTGTGCGTGATGTTTACACACCTGAGGAGACACAGAGAGTGAAGCTGATGATTGGCGCACAAGTAAGAATGACATCACTTCAGTTATTCAGATAAAATATGTTTGAAACACTTTCAAGTTGGAAAAAGTTTTCTTTGTTAAATGTAAGCAGCGTAAACTCTTTACTGGAAGTACAATCACAACATTTAGTGAGTTATTTTACACACACACTCCTAAAGAGTGAGATCATGTGTTCATATGGGTTTGGTTATGATGTCATTCCTGTCAGATAATCAACTACAGGCAACCAGAATCACATCAACATCTGCCTGTTGCACACACGCACACGCGCACGCACACACACACACACACACACACACACACACACACACACACACACACACACACACACACACACACACACACACACACACACACAGGCTTTGGTTGACTATCCCTGTGGGGACAGTCCATAGGCGTAATGTTTTTATACTGTACAAACTGTATATTCTATCCCCTATCCCTATCCCTAACCCTAAACCTAAAGATCATAGAACACTTTTTGCATTTTTAGATTTGTAAAAAATATTGTTCTGTACAATTTATTAGCTTTTTTGCCCATGAGGACCTCAATTTTGGTCCCCACAGTGACACGAGTCCCCATGTGTTGGTGTGTATTCAGGTTCAGGTCCCCACCGGGATATACAAACATGAACGCACACACACACACAGCACACAGACACACACACGCGCACATTTTTCAAACGATACCAAAGGAGTATAACCCCAGGGTTTTACTGTGCGCGCGTCATTTCACCGAAGATTGCTTCAATAATCTTGGCGCGTTCACTCACTGCAGGATATGTGAAACGACTATCCTTGAAAGAGGGGGCAATACCAACCTTATTTGGACCTGTTAGCTCCACCGAATCACAACCTGTAAGTGTGACTATTTATTTTTGTCTTAACTTCAAGAAATATTTGTGTACCTTATGTCTGTGTTTAGCTAATGCATATAAAGCTATCATTAGCATGTACCGTTATTTCTGGGGTATTACAGTTTGATTATCTTGCTATTAACTCGGCTAATTTAATTGTTCAATCTATTAACTCTCAAAGTATTTATTTCAAAAACTGAGTCGAGTACTATCTGTATTGTAATAACATCTGAAGATATGAACACCGTACACTGTATGCCGTGTCAACTAGTCCAAGTATAATACTGTTACAAGAGAATTGTAAATGTCCTTCTTCTTACTGGCATCTGCAGAAGGATCAATTAATTTTCCAAATACTTTCAACGTTTATGAACTTAATAAAATGTTTTATGAAATAATTTTTATGACATCCAACCACCTGTAAACCGTAATCCAGTAATGATGGTAGGCGTTCCATTTGCGACACATGATGAACGCGTTTGACCAATCACAACAGACTACACCATCTGACCAATCACATGACACTAGGCTAGCGGATAGGAGGGAACTAGACGGATGAATCGCGGAACGAATCATTTGCGAGTCAGACAAGAAGTATGGTAAGAATAACTGCCTATTATTACGACATAATAGTGTTTTTACACCTTGTATGCACATACACGTGTTGTTGGACACTCCATAAAGCAAAGTAGGACCTTAAAAATCATCTGCTACTTACTCTTTAAATCTGAACTTGTGCTTCACACACTGAATTAAAGTGACAGCACTCCGTTCATGATTAAACATAAACATCAATGATACTTAATAACCTGTGATACATAATAACATTATACCTACAGTTGACTTTCTTTTGTGAAGTTCACTACACACACAGTGTGGGACAGAACGTGATGATGATCATGTAACCACAACCCTAACTTGGATGAGTCCTGCACTGTATATACACTTTAATAGCCATTCAGATCTGTTAGATCACACATGTCCTCCATTGTTACGCCCTCGGAAGGGAGAGTAACAAAACAGAGGGGAGAAAGAGATGTTTCACAAATGGTTTTATTTAAAGGCCGCCAAGCCATTTTGAGTTCAACGATTCAAAAAGACACCAACAGAATTGTTCGTTCGTTCCAGAATAAATCCGGCAACGTTCGCACGCCAGGAGTCTCAAGATCAATGCCCCCTTCAGAAGGAATCCAAACTGCTTTTAAAGGCACGGGCACTCCCATGCCCCGGTGTTCCCAATTCGGCTGATTATTCCTGCAGCAGCCACATCACGCCTGCAGGTGGAATCCAGAGAATACGGCAGAAAAGCAACAAGACGTCGCAGCCGTGACATCCATCATCTACAGAAAGCCCTGCGTTATTTCTCTCTGTGATTCTTACACACACCTGCACGCACGCTTTATGAGCTTTTGTGCCCACGAGGACCTCAATTTTGGTCCCCACAGTGACACGAGTCCCCATGAGTTGGTGTGCATTCAGGTTTAGGTCCCCACCGGGATATACAAACATGAACACACACACACACACACACTTAATGAAGCTTACAGCATGTGATGTGAACTCATTCAAAAAAATAGAGATTCTGTCATCACTCAATATAATCTTGTTTTTTCTTTGAATTAAGATTTTTCTTACCTCATTGGCAGATTTGTTCTTGTTTCCCCCCCAGTAAATAAGGCATAACATTTTAGGTCATTTTTCTTCTCATGTAAAAGTTTGTTGTGTTATTTTGACTGTAATGATAGTCTCACAGTTGCATGAATAGAGTAAATATTCATTTACTTTCGTCAACTGAACAGAGGATCTGTGTGTGTGTGTGTCAGTGGATGAGTGTACTGGAAATCTGTGTGTGTGAATGTAAGATTTGTGTGTGAAGATTTGTGAGAAGAAAAAGTGCTTGTAGTGGAACAGACTTTCTGTCACATTGGTGTGGATATTCTTAACAGGTAAACGATTTAAAAATTCATCATTGATGTTTTTTAGTCAGTTTTTCACACTCGACAAACTCTTAAACTCTCACATATGTCCATGCGTTTCTCCTGTGTTTTATAAATGTTTGTACATTTGTCTCCCTTCAGCTGAATTAATGGCTTCATGTGACAAAAGCCAGAAGGAAATGTTGTAATCCAAATACGCACGCACACACACACACACACACACACACACACACACACACACACACACACACACACACACACACACGCACACACACACACGCGCACACGCACGCACGCACGCACACACACACGCACACAAATATAAAAGTCCAGATATCATTAACCCATCACATACTCTCTTCTTCTCATGTAACACACACGCATACACGCGCACACTCACGCACACACACACACGCACGCACACACATGAGCTCATGGCAGTGAGGGGCTCCATATAAGGGCGTGCTGATGATGTCATACTCTTGCAGGCGTCTTCAGAGCGTCTCATTGTTGAGTTTCAGTGCTGGAATGTTCAGATCACAGCAACAGAACACGGACTTACTGAACACACTCAACATCAGCTCACACCACACATCAGGTACGACACACACACACACACTGCCGCTGTTTCATTCTTCTGCTCTTCGCTTGAGATTTTCTACCGTTAAACAGCTGTTTCTAAACTTCTGACATGAGGTGAGATGCTAGAAAAAACATTTAGTGTAACAGAACATCTGTGTTCCTGAAGCTTTACATAGAATCACATAGAAATGTTGTTTCAGAGAGAAGCTTTAAGAGTGAAAATACTGGAAATGACACATGTGACACAATTGACTGTTTTCTGCTCTCATGGTGATGATGATGATGAAGATGATGTCTGTTTCATCTGGTTGTTTCAGTTCGGTGCTTCAGTGTTTGATACTGTGGAATTTGGACTTGGAGCTTGATTCAGTTCTTCAATAATCTTAAAAAACACTGTAAAAACGTGACGTTTCTGCACCACTAAATGTGATGTTCAGAGAAGTGTCATGACTGGTCTCATCTTGTGTCAATGTGTTCAATCATTTGAATAGACAGTGTTCAATAAATCAGATTGATCATCTCTGTCACGTCTCATCTGCCCTCAGCTGGACACACAATACACATTATTTCATATCAATCGTTTCACGTTCATAACAAGAGTTCTGCTTCACGTCACATTATAATTCAAAAAGCAGACGGCCTGTAATAATCAGCACGTAAAGACACAGCAAACGCTCATCTTCAGCAGAAACAGAGCCCACAGACTGGTTTTTTAATTCCGTCAGATTGTCTCGCGGTGTTACAAACCTTCATTCATGACAAATGTTAAACCTTCTCACAGGCTATTCCAAGTGTGTGTTAGTCTTTTTCCATGGCATAGATTTTTCCTTTTCACCATTAAAAATCTGGCCTCATGAGAACACGTCCAAGTCCATCAGGCCGTCCAGATTCAAAGAAAGTCAATCTGAGAACTGTTATTAGAAGTCGGGAAGGATGCGATTTAACGTCTGATGTGAACTGCAGAGATCTCAGTGATGAAATCTCGTGGGTTTTGCTTCTGTGTGTCTTTCATCACTTTATGTGATGTCAGAAAATTCTCCTTCAAAACTGTAAAATTCTCCTGAAAACATTCTCCAGAGTTTCTTGATGTTCCTGTACGATCTCTCAAACGTGCAAACATGATATTGACAGATGTGTGGTGTTGTGATGTGCAGTGTTGGGTAAGTTACTCTGAAAAAGTAATGAGTTACTAGTTACATATTCAATAGTGTAATTAGATTACTGTACAAATTACTCTTTCCAAAAAGTATTTAATTATTTAAATCTATATTCTACATCAACCTTGATTAGTTCAGTGATTCAAGGATAGACATGAAACGACTCTTTTAATTCATTCAAATAAATCGTATAAAACTACATAAAGTACTCTTATTAACTGACCAAAGTATTACAAATGTGAGAATTATACAATTATTAAAGCACAGATTTTAAAGTTAGACTTATATTTTATACATTATGTTGTATATTATATATTACATACTGTACATTACAAACATTTATTCATTACAATATATTGTATATTATATTACATATTACACAAAGTATTTCGTTCAATTACATCAGAAGTAACTGTAATTAAATTACAGAAAATTTGAGTAATCCCTTACTTTAGTTTTCAAGGGGAAAGTAATTAAATTACATTAACTAATTAATTAGTAACAAGTTACACCCAACACAACAGTGCGTGTGTTGTAGTGTTTGAAAGATTTTGAAACGATCTCGCTCTCTCTCTCTCTCTCACACACACTCACACACGCACGCACGCACGCACGCACACACACACACACACAGTGATTTGATTTATGTTCAATATAATGTAACTATATGGATGTTTGTTTTCTCACATCTGTAGTAAAAAGTGAACATTGTAAAAGAATCATTAGATGTTCTCAGGTAGAACAGGTTTCCAATGAGCTGTAAATGGTTGTGAGTGACACACTTGTAGTTACAGTGACATCATATTTGTTGAGCAGTAGTTCAGAGTCTCTCAAAGAGGTTTTGTTTATACAGGCAGTAATGACCTTTGGAGGACGGGGAATTCCTTTAAATGTAAACCACAGAAGGATGGTGGTGGTGTTCATTGGGTGGGTGGCTGGAACCCTCTTATTAAGAGACTCTTTCCATTTCCCCTGTGTCGTGTTGTGGAGAAACTCTCTGTTTCTCTCTCACCTCTGGAACACACACTGCCCTACGTTTACTCTCTGATTCTGTTTTACTTACAGTTATACCTCAGTATATCCCTCCGAGTACCTGTACAGATCACTTTACGTAACATAACTTTGTGTCTGACTAAAGTGGAGTAAAATCGCACATGGAAATTGATAGAAAACCTATGATGGCTATCATCTCTCTAATCTTTGACTCTTTTCTGTTACCAGATTGAAGCTGCTCATCGATCAAGAAAAAAATCACCAGGAGAAAAAGGAAGAAGAGAACAATAAGAAAGTCACAAATCTGAAGGACGAGCTGACCAAGCTGAAGTCTTTCGCGCTGTTGGTCGTGGATGAACAGCAGCGCGTCACAGAGCAGCTGAGCCAACAGACGACAAAGATCCAGGAACTCCAGAGCACTGCCGCTCAGACCCAAGAGGAGCTGAGCGCCGCCCTCAGCCGACTGCACGAGGAGGAGAGCAAAGTCCTGCGCTTAGAGGAGGAGTTACGCAACCAGGCCTGCCATTTCCACCAGGAGCAGGAAGCCATGACAGCCAAACTGAACAATGAAGATGCTCAAAACAAACAGCTGCGGCAGAAGCTCTCCTCACTCAGCCGACAGCTAGACGATCTGGAAGAAACCAACAAGACCTTGCACAGGGCTGAGGAGGAACTGCAGGAGCTGCGGGACAAAATAAGCCGCGGGGAGTGTGGCAACTCCAGCCTGGCGTCTGAAGTGGAAGAGTTGAGGAAACGAGTGCTGGAAATGGAGGGGAAGGATGAGGAGCTGATCAAGATGGAGGACACGTGCAGGGACCTGAACAGAAAGCTGGAGAAAGAGTCCGCCCAGAGCCAGAGCTTAAAAGCGGAGGTGGACAAGCTGAATCACAGGATCATGGAGCTGGAGAAGTTGGAGGACACTTTGGGCAAGAGTAAACAGGAGTGCCGTTCATTGAAAAGCAACCTGGAGAAAGAGCGTGCTACGACCAAACACATGTCCAGTGAACTCGACGTGTTACGAGTGCGAATCAAAGAGCTCGAGGCTGTCGAGGTCCATTTGGAGAAGACAGAGCAGACGCTGAAAGAGGACCTGACCAAACTGAAAACGCTCACAGTCATGCTCGTGGACGGGCGCAAAACTATGTCTGAAAAACTGAAGCTGATGGAGGATAAAGTGCAAAAGAGCACCGGCAAACTGCAGGCGGAACAAGACATGGTCAACACTGTCACTGAGAAGCTTATTGAAGAGAGTAAGAAGACGCTGAGGTCAAAGGCTGAGCTGGAGGAGAAGATGTGTGTCGCCACTCGAGAGAGGGATGAACTCAAAGGTCAGCTCAAAGCCGAGGAAGAGAAGAACACTGACCTTCAGTCCAAAGTTAGTATGATGAAAAAAAGACTTCAGTCCTTAGAGGCGGTGGAGAGAGAACTGCTGAGGAACAAATCTAAGGAGGAGAACACGAAGACCTCGCTTCCTTACCGCTACCAACAGGAAGACAACAAAGTCAAAGACTTGACGCAGGAAGTAGAACGCCTCCGGAGGAAGCTGAAGGACATGAAGGTGGTGGAAGGTGATCTCTTAAAGACGGAGGGGGAATTTGAATCACTGGAAAAGAGATATTCCAACGAACAAGAACGGGCAAAAGCTCTGATGGAGGAACTGGAGATGTCCAGGAAGGAGCTTTCCAAATACCAGCTGGCTGAGAAAGAAGAATCCAACCAAGAGCACGTCCTATATAAGCGTCTCAAAGAGGAGGAGGCCAAATCCAGTCATCTGACTCGAGAGGTAGAAGCTCTGAAAGAGAAGATCCATGAGTATATGGGCACAGAGGAGTCCATCTGCCGCTTGAAAACGGACCATGCTACCCTACAGAGAAAACTCTCCCAGCAAGAGGTTCGGAACAAAGAGCTGGCCAGAGAGATGGAGTCGCTCACGCGAGAACTGGAGAGATACCGTCGTTTCAGTAAAAGTCTACGGCCAGGCATGAACGGAAGACGCTTCTCAGATCTCCAAGTGTCGTCAAAGGAGGTGCAGACTGACCCGCCAGACAGTCTGTCCCCAAACTACAGGAACCTTCCGCCACTGGAGCGCGCTCTGGTCAATGGCAGATTGTACGTTGAGAGTGATCCGGAGGACCAAGTCAATTACAATGAGATTAACCGCACAAAATGCACTCCGACACCTATCAACAATGTCAACAATCTAAATAACAACAACGTGAGGAGATCTCAGGGGCCTTTCCTTAAAGCTAGAGACCATCATCATCCAATGAAAAGCGGCCATATTCAACAAAGCGACGTGTTCCTTACGCACACTCCTGGCCAACCTCTCCATATCAAAGTGACCCCCGACCACGGGCACAACACGGCCACTCTAGAGATCACGAGTCCCACCGCCGAGAGCGTTCAGTCCTTCACCAGCACTGCCGTCATCCCCACGAGTGGCACTCCTCCCAAACAGAGGATCACCATCGTTCAGAGTCCGTCCATCTCGCCTTCAAGCAGGGCCAAGGGTTCGCCTCCCCCCGAGGGTCCCTGTGGCCCCGGCACGCCCGATCGCTCCATGTCACCGCTCACCATGGCTGCCTTTTCCCGTTCTCTGACCTCTGACTCCTGTGGATCGGTAAGCCCGGACCGAGCCTTGTCCCCCATTCAGATAGTGTCTGTTACCACCGGCTCCCCCGACAGGTCGCAGTCCGTCGAGCCGCCAGAGCTCACGGGAGGTCATAGTCTGTTCCACGTGAGCCCAGAACGGCAGAGCAGCTGGAAGCTGCAGAGGTCCAACAGCTCGGGTCCCAACGTCATAACCACTGACGACAACAAAATCCACATTCACTTAGGAAGCCCATACATTCAAACTGTGAACGCCACGGCCCAAACCATCAGCCCCTATTACTCGCTCGGGCCGGAGCAGAGAGTTCCCGTACTGACCAATGGCTCCACAGCCAAGAGCAACAGCAAAATTACCAGCAGCATTGTGATAAAACCCACATCCGGCCCAATCTCACGACCCGCACAAATTACAGTAAGTAACATCTGTGACTGACTCAAACTCAGTAGAGTAGTGTACCGCCTCCCCGCCTCGTGATCTGCTGCCCTCCAGACCTTCACATGTTTTCTGTGTTTCTCCTTCATTAATAATGAGTGACGTGTTGATGTGCATGATGTGTAAAACTAAAGTCGAATGAGGTTTCACTCACTCTGAGCTCCAGTGCACTTCCGTTCTGTTTCGTTAAAAATCACTGATTGATGTACAGTTTCTTTTTTATTTTATTTGCCACATGATTTGCGTTTTATGTTGTTTTTCAAGTTTAATAATTAAAGTGAGACTGTTCACAGAGGCTTGATTTATTTATGAAATGTTTGAGTTTTGCATTCTGATGAGACACAGAAGCGGTCAGATCAATGAGGTAATTTCTTTAGAAGAACACATTTCACCACTAATACAGGAAAAAACAAACAAATATTTCGTGTCATATCTGGAGTCTGAACATATTCTACATGTTTCATGACTGTGAATCAGGTAAAGTAGGTTAAAGTCACCTTGAGTTTATTGGCTGATGTCTTTAGTCGCCATGCGCTCACACAGTCAGAATCTACAGTTTTGTGTAATGATATCATGGAAAACCTTCAGCCCATCTGCACGCTCATGTCTTTACTGCATGAGATTTCACTCCAAAAGATTGTGTTAGCCTATCAAGTTTTCTCTGCTTCTCTGCACACACTCGTGCGTGTGTGTGTCCGGGCGTGTGCGTCCGTGTGTGTGTGCGCCTGTGTGTGTGTGTGTGCGCGTCCGTGCGTGTGTGTGCAGGCCTGGTGTGTGTGTGTGTGTGTGTGTGTGTGTGTGTGTGTGTGTGTGTGTGTATTCGTGTACGTGGAGAACAATATCCAGCGTTAAATTGATTCATGCTGGAATTTGTGCTGTCTGCAGTGTGTGTGCGCGTCCGTGCGTGACTGTGTGTGTGTGCGCGCGTGAGTGTGTGCGCGCGCGCGTACTCATGTGCTCTTGTTGTCTGACTATATAAACTGTATGTTCATTGAGGGTTTGAGAACAGCTGTGATTATGTCTCATCACACACACACTCACACGCGAACACACACACAGAGGTGGAGAATGAGCTGAAGCTTGTTATCAATAAATGATGGTTATTTGTTTTTTGTAATGGGAGTGGCGTTTGCTGGTTTAACTGGTCCGGCCTGGCCCCCTCACCAGACCAGCAGACTGTCTGAGTCCATTGATGAAGATCTGACAGAAAGTCACATGAAACTTCACACAAAACAACACAAATGTTTCTGCAGCAGGACAGGAGCTGAGCGCTCCAAACAGAGCTCTTGTTTGGTTTCTATGGTAACAGCAGCTGCCGTGGAGACGGCGGCTTGTCTCTGGTTTAATGAACGGTCATTATGTGCATGTACATGTCCTCTGACTCGCTCCAGAAGTACCGGCGTGACCCACATTTCCACATTTCTCACGTCTGCAGACACAGAGAGAAAACGTACAGCCTTTATCAGATGATCCCTACACACGTGTCTTGTATCTTTCAAACAATATCTAAACATATAGTCCCAGACTATTTTAAATGTTGGAAGTGTCTTGATCGAAAACAACTTGCACTGACATATCTTATGATATATTCATATATATATAGGCTATCATAGGTGCTTAAAATATATCAGTGCAGTTGTTTTGTTTTGTTGTGAAGTATGTAAAAACATACTTAAATATCCTATTTAACCCAGGCCTAGTCCTGGCCTAACCTAATCCCTGCATGGGAAACCGCCGCTGAGTGTTTAGATGCACTGCATGCGCTGACGTCACTTTACGGTGTACTTTACATCTGTGTTTCTGTGTTGTGAATATGAGCACCACTTCATACAGCTGCAGAATATCACTTTTAAACACCGAGATTAAAAAGAAATGAATGAAAATCATTAAAATATCATCCACAGATGAGAAACAGCGCACATTGATCCCTGTGTTTGTATAGCGTCAGAAGTGACCGTTAAAGTGACAGCAGCACCATCTTGTGGTCATAAACAGTACAGCACATCTCTGTCAGCACCAAGTTTTCAATTCAGTTTTTTCTAACACAATTAAACACAGAACTCAGTTTGAAAGTGGAATGTGATCAGCTCTGGTCAGCTTTTTTAGATTTTACAAGTTATAAAACATAAAAGAAGAAAATACAGTAGATTGAGTTGCATTCACAACACGTCAATGAGAACATTCTGCACATCTTCTCATTTTAAAATGGTTGATTTCTATTTTTCATTTGTGCTCTGACAGGTTCCTCTGCAATCATTCCGTCGTCCTGGACCGACCAGAATTCCCAAACCCAAAGGTCACAGTGCACCAGCAAAAGGGTCAAACAGTGGTGCTCAAACTGCACTCAATCATGGGAAACGTGACCAACCTCAACATGTAAATCAAGCCACCAAATCATGATCACATCCGTTTATCATGAAGAAAAAGACTTGTTGTTTATTTTACCTTTTTTTCCCCTGGTGCTGTAATGAGATTTTGTATCTAGTTTATGTTTACTGTGAAAACTCCTGACCATTATGTTTATGGTGCTGAATGTAAGTGTATTTTTAGTGTAATTAAAATTCACTTTATTATTATCAACATGTTTCATTAGATATATATGAGACACGGTGAAGCACAGAAACCAAAAACAAAGTTGCAGAGCATCTGTCTAGCAGTGTTCCTCTCTCTCTCTCTCTCTCTCTCTCTCCCTCTCTCTCTCTTTTGTCAGAACATATATAATAAATATATCATAATAAATATACATATGATAAATTAATGGATATAACTAAATAAAACAGACCCCCCATAAAAAGCAAACAAATGTGAACTCTAACAGTAATTGTATTTTAGCATAAAACAGTAATAGTCATAAGTCAATAGTCTGTAAATCGCTTTGGATAAAAGCATCTGCGAAATGAATAAATATGAATGTAAATGTAAATAAGAAGAACAGGCCAGGGTTATGCAGAAACTACATTTAAGCACAGAAACAAAAACATTAAAATAAAAGCCAGTTAAAAGTGTTTTTACATATCATAAAAAACAGTATAAAATTATAATAAAAATACATACTTGTATTCAGAAAGTATATGAGTGTTAATACACGTCGTTAGCTGTGTTACATTGCAATCGAGTCATTCCACATTACTTCCATAACTCAGCACTGCTATGAGCAAATCAAAAGTCACTTCGTCACAGTTATGCCCCAATCAGGATCGAGTATCCTCAAGCCCTGCCCGCGCGGCAAGTGTGAAGCCGGCGTCAGGCTGAATGAATGACGCCGGGAGCGCGCGCACACTGAGGAAACTTCTTATCTCTTATGAGTGTTCACGACTTTATTTCATTCATGTTTCAATTGTTTTGATCTCTGTAAAAGACTATTTTCCATCTCTTTAGTTGATTTTAGCTTTACTTTGTAAAGAGAAGATCGCGTTTTGAAATGACTGATCAGAGATCTGTGTTAATGGAGATCCCAGAACCTCAGGCCAAACTCACAGGTGAGGATAAACTTGATATCTTTATACATATAAAGTTACATACAGAATAATACACGTGTAGAGAATAGAACATCATGAATCCATCATGTTTAAAGGGACAGTTCACCCAAAAATGAAAACTCTGTCATCATTTTCTCACCCTCAGGTTTTTCCATACCTGTATAAATGTCTTTGTACTGCCGAACACAAAGGAAGATATTAGGAAGAATGTCAGTCACCAAACAGATTTCATCCCCCATTAACTGCCATAGTGGGGAAAATAAATACGATGGGAGTCGATGCTTTACTATCCCTTTAATGACATCTATCATATGATATCAACACTAACCAAAGGAAACATGATGTCATATTATGAATGATTGTGTGTGTGTGTGTGTGTGACACAGTAGACGTCACAGATTTGATTTTCAGTGGTGTCAGGATTGGAAGTGACTGAAGTGTCCTCGAGCAAAGATCTCCAGCGTGCTGAAGTCATCACCTCTGCTCCGTGCGTGTGTGGATGGATGGGCGTTACCATATTTCACTGTTGTCTGCAGGACGTCTGAGGAGATCCTACATGGATATTCTGTGTTCCCGTCCGGCTCCTGGTGTGAGACGGAGAAAACCCGCGCGTGCTGCTGAGCGAGGGCGAGCGTGTGAGTTCTGAATCCTGTTCTTCTGTCTCACTTTATCTGGTGACATCAGCAGTGATGGTTTGTCTTGTGTTCATGTGAAGTGGACGGAGGTTCTCGAAGGCTCCGGCGCTTCCAGAAAGACGCGTGTCAGACGTCAGTCTCAAGTGAGCTGCTCGACAGCCTGGCGCTCGCTGAGCAGGTGACACACACGCGTACTGCAGGTCCTGTGCACTGAAATGTGCTGTTATTCAGGTTTTTACACTGTCATGTGATTTGAGTCGGTTCAGATGACGTCCAGCTCTCTCACGACCGACCTGAAGATCTTACTGGAAGATCTGCATCAGAAGAAGATCAGCGTGTACAGATCCATTCCTTATTCTCGTCTCGGCTCCAATCGTGATGCTCACTCTTATAGGAAAGCTCAACCGCACTTGATGGCTTTTAAGGTGAGAAACATCAGCATTTGAAATACTGTTATAATATCAGCTCACAACCAGCCGTGATGCCACAATCACCACACAACCCTTTCAACGAAATGAGACTGAAATTCTACTCAGAAATCATCATGCAGCCATGACATGTTGTGTGTGTGTGTGTTCAGCGCTCCTGTCAGGATGGAGGCAGGTTGCTGGTGCAGAGGGCCGAGTGGCAGAAGGTTCTGGAGTTTGTTCTGGCGGCGTGCCGTTATGTCGGTGGGAGACCAGCAGCCACAACGCGCTTCGAGAGCAATGTTACTGCACCCTAGCGGAGTTCTGTGGCGCTGCGCTTTAGAGACATCGACCCGCCGCCCGCCGAGCCCGACACCTCCTGCACAGGTGAATGAATTCACACAGCACTGGTCTGAGATCAGATGAGTACAACCTCTCATTTCACTTCTCTCTCCTCATGTAGGTTTAAAACAGCGGCCCGGCTGTGCTTACGTGAGCTGGAGGAGATCCTGCGGGAATATCCGTCACAGTCAAAGAGCCAAATCAAGCCATGAGAACTGTTTAGAGCCAGTGTGTCTGACGATGAACTGAGGTTAATGTCCAGGTGTGTAGCGCACAGCCATCAGGTCACTTTAACATCCAGAGACAAACAAACTGTATGTTCATTTAGAATAACCAGCATTCCTTCTGGTGAGGTCATGTTTGTGATGTTTCATGACGCCCGGAGGAAGCAGACGTGTGAATCCTGGATCACATTTTCATGTCGGGCAAGAAACCATCTTAAGCAAATATTTGCAGAAAAATGAAAATGCTGCACGACATGACAGAGATGATCCAGTCTGATATTATCAAAACAAACCACAGGTTCACTCGAATCTCTGTACTGAGTCTGTTCAACTCAACTGTAAATATGTTTCAACTGTATACCCAGCTAACACAGTTACGTTGTGACGACGTACCTGGACCGGACCATATTCGTTGCCATGACGTACCATAATAACGTTCCAGCGACGTAACTTTGTGATTCCCATATTCGTCGTGACGACATGACATTGGACGTTGTTGGGACATGGTGATTACCTCCTGAAGACATACCTGGAACGTACCATATTCGTCGCAGCGACGTACCAAAAAACGTTTCTGGGACGCGATGAGCACGTCCTAACGACCAAACAGTCACGTTGTTAAAATCTTTTAATTTAATTTAATTTAAACAATTATCATCCCTCACATGGAGGATTAAATTAATTTGTGATTTAATCTGTGCATTAAAGATGACATTTTATGCATAATTGGAGAAATTCTCTATTCAGATATGTATAAAACACAGTATAACGATAAATAAAACTCAACACAGCACTTTAGGGCTGCTCGATTATGACAGAAATCATAATCACGATTATTTTGGCCAATATTGAGATCCCGATTATTTAACACGATTACTCACTAAGTTTTAAAACAACATAGAAAAATAAAAATAAATGTAAAGAAATAGCACAGCTGAACCGCTGTAAAAGAAAAGGGTGCGCTGTGGATTTATACCACAAGAAAAGAGAGGATCCTTGCAAAATGGAATGCGGCACAATAATCGTTTTACCTCGATTCTTAGGGCCCGAGCACGAAGGAGCAAACCACCGGCTTGCACAGCAGTGCAGAGCCCTATTGTTTCTGTGTTCTTCTCCCTCTTTGATCGCTAATTTGAAGGCCTAAACATGCTCAAAAACTCACAATAACTTGCACACGCATCAGACGTGGCGAACATTTACGTCTGATATGGGTTTTAAAATTAGGTGTGGCAAAATGGCTCGCTAGTGCCATCTAGAACTGCCCAGACCGCTACGCAATACGTACATGCACCAAATTTGGTGGGCTGATAGAACACCCTGAATCATTAAGAAAAGTCTCTTGGAGCATATCTCTAAACCCAACAGGAAGTCCGTGATTTTTGATTTCCTGTGCAATTCGGTAATTTGTTTCAATTTCCAGTCGCTGTACTTTAACGAACTTCTCCTAGAGTTTTAATCCGATCAACATCATCTTCATGTCATTCTCATCTTAAGGCCTTTGCGAAGCTAAATTGCGGAGATCCTGACTTTTCGTGGGGGAACGTGACCCTGGCGGCCTGCCAAAGTTTGGCGTTTCGCCATGAACAGGAAGTTGTTGTAACTCAGGCCTACAATGTCCAACAGGCCCCAGACTTCACACATTTGATAAAAGTCCTGGCCTGAAGACATCTACATGGTAATATTCAGATACAGTTATAGCGCCACCTGCAGGAAACAGGAAGTGACATGTTTTAAACTGTGATTAACTCCTCATACAGATTCAAACAAGTCAGCATCATATTTGAAGAGTACAGCCAGTATGATCTTCAGACCTTTGTGATGATACATTTCATGATCCTGACTTTTAGTTGAGGGGCCTGTGCGTGGCGGCCTGAAAAAGTTTGATGTTTCGCCATGAAAGAGGAAGCTATAGTAACTCAGGTACACAATGTCTGACCAGACCCAAACTTCACATGTTTGAGAAGAGTCCTGGCCTGAACACATATCCATGTCACTGTTCACTCATAGCAATAGCGCCACCAGCTGGCAAAAGGGAATGTGACGCATTTAAATAAATAATAAATCCTACTATAATTCGCCTGCATTAATTTTATTGCCTATGATTACACATATCCATGTCAGTGTTCACTTATGGCAATAGCGCCACCAGCTGGCAAAAGGGAATGTGACGCATTTAAATAAATAACAGGAAATCTGGTACATGTAAATAAATTAAAGTCTTTCTATAATATAACTTCCTAGACCTTTGTGACGATACATTGCAAGTTCCTGACTTTTCGTTGAGGGGCGTGTCAAAGAGTTGATGTTTCGCCATGAAACAGGAAGCTATAGTAACTCAGGCACACAATGTCTGACCAGTCTCACACTTCACACATTTGATAAAATCCTGGCCTGAAGACATCTACATGGTAATATTCAGATACTGTTATAGCGCCACCTGCAGGAAACAGGAAGTGACATGTTTTAAACTGTGATTAACTCACTTTAAACAGGTCAGCATCATATTTGGCCAGTATGATCTTCAGACCTTTGTGACGATACATTGCAAGTTGCTGACTTTTCGTTGAGGGGCGTGTCCGTGGCGGCCTGACACAGTTTGATGTTTCGCCATGAAACAGGAAGCTATAGTCAGAGGTGGGTAGAGTAGTCAAAATCTTTACTCAAGTAAAAGTACAAGTAACTAGAGAAATTGTTACTCAAGTAAAAGTAAAAGTCACTATTTTAAAAATTACTTGAGTAAAAGTAAAAAAGTATGCAATGAAAAAACTACTCAAGTAGCTAGTTACTTAGTTACTTTGTATCTGATTATATAGGCCTACTACATTAAATTAATATTAACGCCAATATTTTAATATTACATTTTAATCAATATTTTTAATTATCATAAGCAGATATCTTTGCAATATATAGAGAGACTAAAGAATAGACAAACACAGAAGAGACGAGCATTTCTGTAAATTTCATCTAGTCCTGATGTCAATGTAGTTTACACAACTTATTTAGAATAATAGACCATGTCAAACTAAAGCATGAACTAAACTCGGAGCATTTCCTAAGATGATGTAGAACATCTGCAGTGCTCTCTTACATGAAATACACACTTTTGAACAAAGCTCATGTTTTCTCGTGTTGTGTCACGTGTGTGTTGTGAAACGCTCTTACTTGTAAACAAACAGTAAACAGTGAACCACACGCCCATCAACACGTTTTCTTCCTTCTGTTCTTCAAATGTATATTTCTGCAAGCCCACGTCTCTGTGTCTGACAGGTAACGCGCATGTTGCTTTGTCTGACGAACAGGTCGCGCGGGTGCGCGCATATGGCAGGCATTTATCATTGCTGGCAAACAATATGACACATTTGCAGTTTTGATTGTATAGATATAGATTCATATCCACTTCATCCAACGCTCTTTGTGTTCTGCGTGTTCTTAAGTTTCGCGCTACGAGGAGTGAGTAATCCTGCTTCAGATGATTCAGATCGTGCTGCGAACTGAACAAATCATTTGAACTGATTCATTAGCCTATTCAAATGGTTTTGCCCATTGTTCAATTAATGCTTTCAAAAGCATCGACTCAAAAGAATCGATCACCCGGGAATGCCCGTAAAAAGAGACGACGACCTTGAAATAAACAACGCATTTTATAATGCATATTTTAAAATGAAGGAACGAAGGAACGTCACGCAATGTAAGTTATGTAACGAAGTAAAAGTACAGATTTTCTATTAGAAATTTACTCAAGTAAGAGTAAAAGTACACACTTTTAATTTTACTTAAAAAGTACATATTCTCCAAAATGTTACTCAAGTAAATGTAACGAAGTAAATGTAGCGCGTTACTACCCACCTCTGGCTATAGGTGGGACTAGTCGGGAGAGTGGGATGGAACTACAGCACGAGCACACAACACATCATCACTGGGGCTGAAACGATTCCTCGAGTAATTCGAATACAAAAAATCATCGAGGCAAATTTTGTTGCCTCGAAGCTTTGTTTAATCCATTTAACTACAGTACACAAGGAGCGCTGCGTTTCCCCACGGACCGTTATTACTGACGCACAGCCCGCTAAACTCTGTTCATGTTACCGGCTCTCAAGTCTCACGCATTCACCGTGAGACACACGCATTTTAGTCTGTTCACACGCTCACACGTGTGACTCATGCTGATAAATAAGTGATAGCTTATTGAAATGGTGAACTGCTATTTCACTTAGTTTTAGTCTAGTTTGCGAGTGAAACTTGTTTTCCGGCTGCATTGAGTCCATAAAACTAGATGCGCACTAGTGGATGCCGAATCCTGTTATTTACATATGTCATCTGTCTGTTCTGCATGTCTGAGTGAATGAACTGCACAGTTTAACGTGCTACACACGTGATGCTCATGAATTTGTCAGCGCCTGCGTTGAATGAGGACATGAACTTCATCTCCAGAGTTGCTCTGAGAGTTTATTTCACAAACATGTTATTGTTTGAGTGAAGAAACAGACATACTAAAAAATAAGCGTCTTCCGACAACCTGCCAAAATAAAAGTCATAGGCTATATATTACTATTTAATAGTAAAAAAAGAAACTAAAACTAATTTATATAAACTAAATGCATCATGCAGAAGCTGAAGTTAGTTGTTTACCTTTGAAATTATTCTTTCTATTTTTATACATGTTTGTTATTTATATATTTGAATTATATTGCATTTTTGAATTTAATATGGCAGTGGAATGTACTAAATGGGTTTAGTTTTCACAGATATTAATGTTTGCAATTTCAGCAATAAAAACTTTAATTGTTCTAAAAAGGAAACAAATTAGTTGTTTTACTCATTTTAAGAGACCTGTCTTATTTTATCTTGTAT
Source organism: Triplophysa rosa (assembly GCF_024868665.1). Taxonomy (NCBI): domain Eukaryota; kingdom Metazoa; phylum Chordata; class Actinopteri; order Cypriniformes; family Nemacheilidae; genus Triplophysa; species Triplophysa rosa. The sequence continues at coordinate 21,271,247 of NC_079909.1, forward strand.
ATTTAGTATTGCTTTAATAAAGAAAAAGTACTTATTATCCGAATACCCGATTAATCGTGGGAATAATCAGTAGAATACTCGATTAGTAAAAGAATCTGTAGCTGCAGCCCTAATCATCACATTAATCCCTTCGTGTTTTGTACATTGTGCACGTACACGCCGACTGCCAAGAAAACACAGATTTATGACTTAGTTTCACTTACCGCGTACAGTTCGTGTCCGGCATCTTTTAGCACTGGGACCGCGCCATCTATCAGTTTCAAAAGATCTCTAAATCCAGCGTTTAATGCACCGTTTATATAACATCCATCACTGAAATGCCGTGAACAAACAGCTACACCTAAACTTCACTATCGCAAGAGGAACGAGCTGCAGCGCAGCCCAATCTTGATGGTAAGCGGGTCTCGCTCGTCGGTTGGCTCATGGGCGGGCTCTTTCGCCTTTGCCTTGCTGTGCTTTTCCGGGAGAATGGACAATAGAAGGAATAGGATCCCTGTGACGACACAGGGATCCAGAATTANATATTCGTCGTGACGACATGACATTGGACGTTGTTGGGACATGGTGATTACCTCCTGAAGACATACCTGGAACGTACCATATTCGTCGCAGCGACGTACCAAAAAACGTTTCTGGGACGCGATGAGCACGTCCTAACGACCAAACAGTCACGTTGTTAAAATCTTTTAATTTAATTTAATTTAAACAATTATCATCCCTCACATGGAGGATTAAATTAATTTGTGATTTAATCTGTGCATTAAAGATGACATTTTATGCATAATTGGAGAAATTCTCTATTCAGATATGTATAAAACACAGTATAACGATAAATAAAACTCAACACAGCACTTTAGGGCTGCTCGATTATGACAGAAATCATAATCACGATTATTTTGGCCAATATTGAGATCCCGATTATTTAACACGATTACTCACTAAGTTTTAAAACAACATAGAAAAATAAAAATAAATGTAAAGAAATAGCACAGCTGAACCGCTGTAAAAGAAAAGGGTGCGCTGTGGATTTATACCACAAGAAAAGAGAGGATCCTTGCAAAATGGAATGCGGCACAATAATCGTTTTACCTCGATTCTTAGGGCCCGAGCACGAAGGAGCAAACCACCGGCTTGCACAGCAGTGCAGAGCCCTATTGTTTCTGTGTTCTTCTCCCTCTTTGATCGCTAATTTGAAGGCCTAAACATGCTCAAAAACTCACAATAACTTGCACACGCATCAGACGTGGCGAACATTTACGTCTGATATGGGTTTTAAAATTAGGTGTGGCAAAATGGCTCGCTAGTGCCATCTAGAACTGCCCAGACCGCTACGCAATACGTACATGCACCAAATTTGGTGGGCTGATAGAACACCCTGAATCATTAAGAAAAGTCTCTTGGAGCATATCTCTAAACCCAACAGGAAGTCCGTGATTTTTGATTTCCTGTGCAATTTGGTAATTTGTTTCAATTTCCAGTCGCTGTACTTTAACGAACTTCTCCTAGAGTTTTAATCCGATCAACATCATCTTCATGTCATTCTAATCTTAATGCCTTTGCGAAGCTAAATTGCGGAGATCCTGACTTTTCGTGGGGGAACGTGACCCTGGCGGCCTGCCAAAGTTTGGCGTTTCGCCATGAACAGGAAGTTGTTGTAACTCAGGCCTACAATGTCCAACAGGCCCCAGACTTCACACATTTGATAAAAGTCCTGGCCTGAAGACATCTACATGGTAATATTCAGATACAGTTATAGCGCCACCTGCAGGAAACAGGAAGTGACATGTTTTAAACTGTGATTAACTCCTCATACAGATTCAAACAAGTCAGCATCATATTTGAAGAGTACAGCCAGTATGATCTTCAGACCTTTGTGATGATACATTTCATGATCCTGACTTTTAGTTGAGGGGCCTGTGCGTGGCGGCCTGAAAAAGTTTGATGTTTCGCCATGAAAGAGGAAGCTATAGTACTCAGTACACAATGTCTGACCAGACCCAAATTCACTGTTGAGAAGAGTCCTGGCCGAACACATATCATGTCACTGTTCACTCAAGCAATAGCGCCACAGCTGCAAAAGGAATGTGACGCATTTAAATAAATAATAAATCCTACTATAATTCGCCTCATTAATTTTATTGCCTATATTACACATTCATGTCAGTGTTCACTTAGGCAATAGCCCACCATGCAAAAGAATGTGACACATTTAAATAAATAACAGAAATCGGTACATGTAAATATTAAGTCTATAAATTTCCTGACCTTTGTGACGATACTTGCAAGTTCCTGACTTTTCTTGAGGCGTCAAAGAGTTGAGTTTCGCATGAAACAGGAAGCTATAGTAACCAGACACAATGTCTGACCACTCACACTTCACACATTGATAAAATTGCTAAAATCTACAGTAATATTAGATACTGTTAAGCGTCACGCAGGAAACAGATCATGTTTAAACTTGATTACTTAAATTAGTCAGTCATATTGCATATGATCTTAGACTTGGACATACATTGCATCGACTAGGGCTGTTCGACAAGTTTGATGTTTCCATGAAACAGGAGCTATAGCAGAGGTGGGTAGAGTAGCCAAAATCTTTACTCAAGTAAAAGTACAAGTAACTAGAGAAATTGTTACTCAAGTAAAAGTAAAAGTCACTATTTTAAAATACTTGAGTAAAAGTAAAAAAGTATGCAATGAAAAAACTACTCAAGTAGCTAGTTACTTAGTTACTTTGTATCTGATTATATAGGCCTACTACATAAATTAATATTAACGCCAATATTTTAATATTACATTTTAATCAATATTTTTAATTATCATAAGCAGATATCTTTGCAATATACTAGAGAGACTAAAGAATAGACAAACACAGAAGAGACAAGCATTTCTGTAAATTTCATCTAGTCCTGATGTCAATGTAGTTTACACAACTTATTTAGAATAATAGACCATGTCAAACTAAAGCATGAACTAAACTCAGAGCATTTCCTAAGATGATCTAGACATCTGCAGTGCTCTCTTAAATGAAATACACATTTTTGAACAAAGCTCATGTTTTCTCGTGTTGTGTCACGTGTGTGTTGTGAAACGCTCTTACTTGTAAACAAACAGTAAACAGTGAACCACACGCCCATCAACAGTTTTCTTCCTTCTGTTCTTCAAATGTATATTTCTGCAAGCCCACGTCTCTGTGTCTGACAGGTAACGCGCATGTTGCTGTGTCTGACGAACAGGTCGCGCGGGTGCGCGCATATGGCGGGCATTTATCATTGCTGGCAAACAATATGACACATTTGCAGTTTTGATTGTATAGATATAGATTAATATCCACTTCATCCAACGCTCTTTGTGTTCTGCGTGTTCTTAAGTTTCGCGCTACGAGGAGTGAGTAATCCTGCTTCAGATGATTCAGATCGTGCTGCGAACTGAACAAATCATTTGAACTGATTCATTAGCCTATTCAAATGGTTTTGCCCATTGTTCAATTAATGCTTTCAAAAGAATCGACTCAAAAGAATCGATCACTCGGGAATGCCCGTAAAAAGAGACGACAACCTTGAAATAAACAACGCTTTTAAAGCATATTTTAAAATGAAGGAACGAAGGAACGTCACGCAATGTAAGTTATGTAACGAAGTAAAAGTACAGATTTTCTATTAGAAATTTACTCAAGTAAGAGTAAAAGTACACACTTTTAATTTTATTAAAAAGTACATATTTCCAAAATGTTACTCAAGTAAATGTAACGAAGTAAATTTAGCGCGTTACTACCCACCTCTGATCACCATATCTAGATTAGTATTAAAGTGATGTAAACCAAGTAAATTCTATAACGCTGTCGTTAGACTTTTAATCCTCAATACTCAATTCACGTAGTCCTTATCTTTACTATGTAGAGTAAACTGACTATTGTACAGTAGTATAAAGTCCAACTAGTAATCAATACACTACACTCAAAAAAAAGCCGTAAAAATAGGGCACAATATACTGTATTAATATGAAGGAATTTTCCGTGTTCATTTTTACAGTTGTTTTACCTGTATTTTACATTTTGCACTGCATTCATTTGCATTTTAGCATTAATGGAAATGTCCGTAAAATAAAGGAAAATGTACTGGTAATTTTCTGCCAGTACTTTATCTGTTTTTTACGGGATTTTTTTTACAGTGACCTGTTTTAGAGTCACGCTCGTACCTCACAACTGAACTACCATTATGTAGAACACAAGCATAAAAAAGACTGATGGAATAAATCTATTTGCCACTACCTAGGTAGTGAAAAAAACACAAATTTATAATACAATTATGATGTAAGATAAGAGTGTAAAGGACAAGCGTATTGATAATAATTGTGACAGAATTCCCTTTGTCTCAAGTTCTCAACCATAATTTTAGCTATTCTTTGTGTTGCCTTCCGCCTTGGTCCGTGGCAGCTTCTTAGACTACTAGCCTATGTCTGCGATGCGTAATAGCCAGGAAATGACTGTTTGGTACTGTGATTGTCAAAACATTTTATAACAGAATTTCACTGCTTTCAATTTTAGATTAACTGTCCCTTTAAATTTTAAGCACAGACCATTCATGGACATATCATTATACAAAGGTTGTAGACACTTGGGAGATCTTGTCAAAAAGAGAAAACTGAGAAATAAAGAGATAATTAATTAGGCAAGTCAATTTACTTGGTAACCATTACTGTTTTTCTCGATTGGTTAAACACATTTCTTGAAATTATGCCTCGCTTTAAAATATTAAATGTTTAGCCTCTTACATTGTACGTTACACTCGTTCAACATTAAAACTGATGTCAGTGTTGCTAGATTAGGTGGATGATTTCCAGCCCAAAGGCTCACTAAAACCTACTCACTCCAACAAAAACCAGCCCAAAATTTTAACTTCCAAAATAATGTGATAGTATTTTATTGCAATGTCAATCAACGTTGATAAGGATCGTTTTTTATTTCCTTATAATTTTAATCATGACAAGATGAAAAAATATAATAAAAATCAGGAAAATAGATCAAACAGATCAAACAAGGCAAATGCATTAAGAAAATTAGAAAATAAGACTAATAGGATATGTCCAGAAACCACTTCAAATGGCAATCAGGAAATTAGCACATTTTTGTGCAAAAGTGCCCACTATAATTAGTTCATCGAAAGCAACGCAATGAGCAGGTATTTTTCACTCGTTCATGAACTTAACGCACACACGATAGCAAAAAATATGCAATTCATACATACTAATGAACAACAGCAACAATAATGCGCTTAACTTAACGAGCTGCTTTAACTTCTGACGGAGCTACAGTCCATCTTTCGTGAAGTATATGTTTGTAGAACATGCGAATAGCTAAATTACATATTTAAAATCTGGTCCTTTCGCGCTAAAAAACCCTACCATTCACGAGTCACCACATGATGCAGAATATCACGCTCGAGATCTGAGAACAGTTACTCCGTCTTCTTTGATTTGATTGGTCACCGCTTTGCTCTGTAAAGAGTAACTCCCGCCGCCTTACATTTGATTGGCTAGTGGCCACCTCACACAGCGCTTCAGCTTTTAGGCAGACCTATCATTAGGTTGAAAAAGTCACGCAATGACAAGAAATAATATTGATTGTGCATCAAATACAGATTAAAACTACTGTAAAGTAACGAGCCTGGTTTGAAAATGTAAGAAGTAGAAAGTACAGGCATTTGCGTAAAAATGTAAGAAGTGAAAGTAAAAAGTCGTCAGAAAAATAAATAGTGGAGTAAAGTACTGATACCAGATATTTGTACTTCGTTACTTCCCATCTCTGGAAATCTGGTACATGTAAATAAATTAAAGTCTTTCTATAATATAACTTCCTAGACCTTTGTGACGATACATTGCAAGTTCCAGACTTTTCATGAGGGGCGTGTCCGTGGAGGCGTGACAAAGTTTGATGTTTCGCCATGAAACAGGAAGCTAAAGTAACTCAGGCACGCAATGTCCGACCGGCCTCACACTTCATATGTTTTATAAGAGTCCTGGCCTGAACACATATCCACGTCAGTGTTCACTTATAGTCATAGCGCCACCAGCTGGCAATAGGAAATATGGCACGGAAAAATCTATAATGTAACTCCTTATATGCACGTTGCCCACCGTTCACTGTTCCTGAGGCCGACGGGTGGTGATGGCACAGGGTTGCGGTTGCTCTTTTGCGCGAGGGCCCGGTCATCGCTGCTTGCAGCTTTAATTTTGTTTTTGTAATTGCTGAAGGCCAAAATTGACGATTACAATTATTTTCGATGAATTGCACAGCCCTACAGCACTGTACATCACAATCAGATATTTTATTTAGATACTGAAGTAAATGACATTTATCAAAGACTTCAACACAATATAGAGGATTTAAAGCAGATATTTATTCACAGAGATGAATAAACATTATGTTTAGGCTTAACATTATGTTCTTACCACATAAGCTTAGCAGGTTGTCCGTTTTTAGAAACAACAATCAAAAGCTTCTTTAGTCACACTCACAAACATTAGGGTCTGTTCATTTAATCAGAATCAGAAAGAGCTTTATTGCCAAGTGTGTTTGCACATACAAGGAATTTGTTTTGGTGACCGGAGCATCCAGAACACAGAAACAGCAACAACAGTACACAGAGACCATAACACAATAGAATACAGTACACAATGATTTAAATAAGGGCCTATGGGTATAAACAATTAACAAATACAATACAATAAACATAAGATAAAGATATAGAGAGTAAAGCTATGTGTGTGTGTAAATATGTACAAGTAAAAAATAAGAATAGACTATTGTAGTACAAGGTATGTGCTATATACAGCAGAATGAATGAAATATAATTGACAGAAAAAGTTGTATAAAAATAGATAGTGTATTATCTGGAGGATATCATTAATATTGCACAGAGTTATTAATTGCACGGTGTGTAAAGACATGTAACTGTTGAAGAGGTAGATGGCCTGAGGGAAGAAGCTGTTTTTGTGTCTGGTTGTTTGGTGCTCAGTGCTCTGCAGCATTGTGAAGAGATGATGGCTTGGATGTGAGAGGTCCAGGGTGATTTTCTGAGCCCTTTTCCTCACTAGTCTGGATGTATAGAGTTCTTGGAGGGTGGGCAGGGGAGCACCAATGATCTTCTAAACGCACCAAATCGATCGAAAATCACTAAAATATGTATTTACTCTCACATCTGTAAGGTATAAAGTAAAGAAAGAATATTAATAAACCACTAAAGTAAAATCAGGCAGTGAGGTAAAAAGAAATGACCGTTAACGTTTAAATGATGAGAGCGCGCGGCGCCTCTTTGCAGAACAAAGAAGGCGAGTGCGTGCTGGAGACGCGCACATATCAGACGCGCGCGCACAAAATAAATAGTTGTAATTGTGGTATCGAATTAAACTCCAGTTTAATAGCTGTCAGATTAATAGCATTCGTCTTGACATTATAACAGATTTTACTCTGATCATACATTTTCCATACAATAACATAATAAACAGAAATGACCAGATTCATTAATCAAATGACCAGTGTCCAGGTCATCTGAAGACAAGTACATCACGTTGCTACAACGTTCTCAACTGGATCAATTCACGATGTTATTTGAGGACGTGGCTCAGACGTTTCTGGAATGTAAGCAAAAATTCTAAGAAATGGAACGTTGCCAAGATGTCCTCACAGCGTGGTCACAAAGTAATGTCACGGTGACCAAATGAAGACGAACTGGCGACGTTGTCAGGACTTACTGTGTTAGCTGGGTAGAAGTGTGTTGTGTTGTGTTGTTTTGTCTGTGTGTTTTCATTGTTTCTTTTGTTTGTTTCTTCTAAAATACAATCCATTCGCTCTTTTTCAAAGCAATGTCTATGTAGCTCATGTGTGAAGTTTGGTCCATGAACACAGAATATAACTCAGTGTTAATGGCGTCTAGTAGATAGTTACGTACGCACGCACGCACGCACGCACGCACGCACGCACGCACGCACACACACACACACACAGTGTATGCAGCAAATCGCTGTGTCACTGTATGATGTCATGATGTTGAGACAGGTGTTTAAAATCTGAAGAGATTCATCATGTGATGCTGTTCTCAGATCTGTCACAGGCTGGCGTTCATGTCTCTCATGCAGCTGATCTCGGGTCAGCATTAACTCCTTAAACCCATTCAGCAATGAAAACACCGCTCCTAAAAGACTGAATGTTGACAAAGAGTTAAAGATGAAGAAACTTGTGAACTAATGAAGTGAGTAACAATGTTCATCCCATATGCACTGCCAACTCGAAACTTCAGGAGTTAAAATCATTCGGCATCCACACCACAACTATAACAACACAAATACATCCATTTTACAGATGACAATTCATTTGGTTTGTACGACGCATGTCAGTTTATCGTCGTGTTATGGTGGGTTTCGATGACACAGATGTGTGGAGCAGAAACGCCCTCGATGACGAACGCTGGTCTGTAACAGATGAATAGTTGTGTAGTTTGTGTAGTGTTATGTAAGGGATCATGTTCAGTCACACAGGTGATGGAGTGATCTCTATTGACCACATGAGGAAATATTCATTATTTACATTTTCTCTTGTTTGGTGGGTGTGTCAAGAATGTCACAGCCCAATCAGCAGCAACATATAAACCACACGGTATTAAAGAGACAGCTCGCACGATGGGTCAAAGTAAAGTCATTTAATGTGTCCGCTGCAGCTCCGTATACACAACAATTAAAGATATTAGAAGAGATGTTTGTCGTAAGAGTTTTATAGTAAAACATTGACCATATCAACATGATGATGTAGTTGTTTACATTTTTAGCTTCATTGCAAGGCAAGATTATTTATAAGTTAATTTATATAATATATATGTATATATTAAGTGCTTTATTCTGGACTCCAAGGGCAGTGACTGTAACATCAAGCGTCGGGTCCTGCAGCGCCGCATGAAGTCGAACCTAATGACCAGTGAAACTAAAATGAAAGTTCATTAAAGGTGTGTTCGACTAATATCAAAATAAACTCTTTGATTACATTGAATGAAAATCTTTCAATCAATAAAAATACACAGAGGCATCTGTTAGAAACACCCTAACAACCAGTCTGAAACCCTTAGCAACCAGCTAACGATGCTCTAGCCACTGCCTGTGTGTCCATCCATTTCTCTTTTTTTCTTTGATCAGGGACAATGCACATTAATAACACATACAATATGTAAAATGCACCAGATTTAGCCAACACTGGCCAATTTTTATCCGTAGTCCCTTTTGGCAGGTTGATGTTAAGGACAGGAAGAAAATATAAACAAAATATTAATACACCAAATTAAGAACAAGAAGAAAATGTAAGAGCAGAAAGGAAATAAACCAAGAATATTAAAACAAAATTACAGACTACCATACCATATTTTGATGTGTCAATAGACCTTTTTTCAGCTTTTTCGAGAAACCATTGTTTGTCCATACCAAATGTTTTAATTCTTTTAGCTCCACTGGGAGGCTATTCCACTTATGTGTTCCTCTAAAAGCAAAAGGTAATTGACCAAATGGCACATTACAATCACCACTAGTACCGCCACGTGTATATCTTCCTGTTATCTGATATATGCAATCCTTTAAAACGGGTGGAGCAAAACCGTTTAAGATCTTAAAAATAAGTACCAAATCATCAAATTGAATCAAATGTTCCCAGCTCAAAATAGAAAACTTAGTTAGTATGCTACGATGATGATTTATCCAGGACCTTAAGAGTTTGTTTATAAATACTTTCAACTGGTTTAAGAAAAGACCTACATGTTTTTTTATTTATATTTACCACTTTCTTCACGTTTTTTAAAAGAAAGTTGAGAATGATGTGATGATGTGTTTTAATGATGTGAGGTGAATGTCTGCTGTGTAACTCATCACTTTCTGTTTGTTTCAGTTCAGAGTTCAAAAGTCAGAGAGCTGATGAAATTTCAACATTTGCAGGTGCAACTGGCTGACTTACATCCAGAGGAAACAGGTGTGTGTGTGTGTGTGTGTGTGTGTCTTTGACCACCTGGAGGGCAAACACATCTCAGTGGTGACAGGTCTGTCCGAGTGGAAAACACAAACAAAGCGTAACCTTGTAAAGCAGAAAAGGATTTCAAACTTGTAATTAATAAGTTCACGCATCTTTAATTCTCTCTTTATTCATGAGCATCTGGAGTCCTGTGACCCTCAGAGCAAATCAACTTATTGAATATTAAAGAGCTGAAATCAGACCTGGATTCATTTGTGTCAGTGTTGAGGAAAATCAGCAATGTTAATTGTTAATTTTAGTAATAAAACCTTCATGATGGGCATTGTAATCTCTTCAACATACTATTAACACGTGAACTACACACATGCACAAACACAAACACGCACGCACGCACGCACACACGCATGCACACAGTGTGTGTGTGTGTTTGTGTGTGCGCGTGTGTGTGCATGTGTGTGTTTGTTTGTGTGTAGTTCACGTGTTAATAGTATGTTGAAGAGATTACAGTGCCCATCATGAAGGTTTTATTACTAAAATTAACAATGACTAGTTGTTCTGTGGAGAAGGGATGCCGAGGCGTATGTCATGTCTTCTCTCCCTCAGGTCTTTAGTAGCCTGTGTATATCCATATGTCACAGACATATTTTATTCATCAAGATGAATGATAAATTCATCACATATGAAGCTGATAATGTGTAAGTAATGTGATACTGAGAGCACACAAACATCTCTACACTTCATTATTTATTAGAGATTCGCTTAATAGGACTAGGTGTTATAATCCCACAATTTCAGCACAGTTGAACTGCCCAATAAGACATTTCCCTGCACGCCTTATGCACGGCGGGGGGAGCAGTCAAGAATATGAAGAGAGGTAAGGAGGTCTGGGGTTTCACTGGGTTCGTCGGGTAGGCATCCTCTGTGTTTGGGGGATAAATGATTATATAAACACATAGCATACTTGCCTTTCCTTGCCATTATCAGAGAGACATCTCATGAGTTGTGTGTCCCACTTTCATCACATCCATGATCCTGGGTGAAGAATGCCTTTTGGTGAGGTGCTGCTGATAATGCCCTTTGTATGGTTCTCATCAATGCGACACATGGTCAATTGTGCACCTCAGCCTCATTGGGTGTTTCGGCCCGTTATCACAAGACACCCTCAGCCAATGCGACTGTGTGTCGCATTGTTACAAGGTCATCTGGCAGCCCATGCTGTGGCTTCTTCTTTCTGCACCACTGGCCAGTTCTTGATTATCCTCCACTGGATCTGTCCTCTGAGAGTGACCTATTTGTCAGCTATGGTGACTTCTGCATTTAACCCGACCACTGAGTAGTGAACTCACGCACTCCAGTCGAACACATATATACCAGAAGCAGTGGGCAGCTATCACTGCAGCTCAAGGGCACCTCAGTCGTTACCCGCCGGCCCTGAGAATCGAACCGGCAACCGTCTGGTCACGAGTCCGACTCTCTAACCATTAGGCCACGACTACCCACACAGTTAATGCGTGCTCAGTGCCCCCGTTCCCGTATGGCATACCATTACAACACATTACCAAAATCAATGCAACCATATGCGCCAACCCGTTGGCTAAGGCTGTTCTAGCCTTACTGGCTCCGTCAATGCAAGCTCAGTGCCCCTGGTCCCGTATGGCATAACATTACAACACATTACCATAACCTTGTCGCAACCATACCATCCACCCCGTTGGCTAAGGCTGTTATAGCCCCACTGGCACCATTAAGGTATGCTCAGTGCCCCCCTGTATGGCGTAACATTCCAACACACAACACCATTTTATTACGTGGTCACTTGGCAGCCCATATTGCATCCTTCCATTTCAACCACAGCCTGCGGCTGCTTCTCTCAGCAACAGTGGCAAGTTCTTTGCCTACCCTCCGTTGGGCCTGTCCTCTGATCCCCACTTTCTTAAGCAGCCTTGTAGTGGAATTGGAAACAAAGCCCCTGCATCCCAATTACACCGGGAACACTTTCGCTGTCTATCTCCGATCTTCAGCCTCCACTGCCAAGTTGCATACCGGAGATTCTTTCTTTCAAATGCTTCATTAATGGCCTCTTCCCAAGGTACAGTCAACTCAACTATGAGGACTGTCCTACTGGAGCTGGACCACAGAACCATGTCCAGCCGCAGGTTGGTCGCTGCGATTTCCAAGGGGAAAGTAAGTCTGTGGTTTAAATCAACTCGCATTTCCCAATCCCTGGCTATACTCAGCAGACCTGAATCTGGGGTTAAGTGCTTAACCCGCGGTTTCTGCCCCTCCTGAATGAAGGGTTGCCTTTTTAGCGAGTTAGCCTTGGGGGATGGCATTTGCTGCCACTCTCTTCGTCTCAAGTACTGAAGTCAAGCACTTTAGTACTTGATTGTGGCGCCATGTGTATCTCCCCTGTGTCAAGCTCTTCTCACAACCACAAGAATATGTTTAAGGTTTGCTGGAGCTGCACATAGATGGCAGGCTAGATCCTGTCCACACCAAACATGCAGGTTTGTTGGTGAGGGAAGCACATAAAAAGTAGCCCTCATGATAAAACTTAGCCTGTTTGTTTCCATACTCCACAGCTCACTCCAAGTGATTTTGCGCCGTTCAATGCCTTCCCACCTCATCCAACAGCCTTGCTGGGCCTGAGAGACCGCTCTGGCGCATCTACTTGCTTCCTCTTGACGCCGAACCTCCTCCACTACCAGGTGACGCTGTTCCTTTGGTGTCACTTTTCGCCACATGGGTGTGGTTGATGCCAAACCTCTGTCATGTTGAACTTGTCCCACGATGTCCTTATGTCTGAGGGCTGCCTTTGCACCTCCTACCACTGTTGTTGGGTTCCATTTCCTCACTGTTGCGACTGTTGGAGCAGCATATCTTACACAGGGATTACAGGATTCTTTGAGCGTCATCTCTAACCTTGTTTTGGTGCATTTATATTCCTCCACAAGGCTTGAAATGGGAAGAGAGAGAGAGCACATCAGGCTTGGCAACAAGCCAAATAAGAGTTTCAGCTTCCCAGGAAGAACTGTATTATTGATTTTCTTGAGTCCACTGGCTGTCTCTTGCCTGAGTTGTTCCAACTGTTCCACCGGCGTCTTTAAGGTCTGCGGTGTACCACCGTCCAAGGCTTTTGATGGGCTTTTCCGTGACCGTTGGTATGGGCTCACCCTTTATACAGAACCTATCATTGGTAAACCGGCCCTTGACAATAAAAATGCTGCGGGATTTGCTGGGTTTGACCTCCATTTGTGCCCAACTAATGTTCTCCTGGAGCATATCCAGCAAGCGCTTTGTACATGCTTTGGTTATTGTGATGGTTGTCATGTCATCCATGTATGCTCTGATTGGAGGTAGGCGCAAGCCATTTTTCAAACGCTGTCCTCCAAACACCCATCACGATGCCCAGATTATTATTTCCATTGCCATTGTGAAAGCCAGATGTGAAATTGTGCAACTTGCCATTATGCCAACCTCCAGCTGTTGCCACGCGGTGGTACTATCCTGTGTGGTAATACAGAATTGGAGATCCTGAAAATATGCCTTAATCAGCTTTGTTACCTGCTTTGTAACGTGGAAGAAGTCAAAGGCTGTCCACAGCAGCTCATGTGGCACTGATCCAAAGGCATTGGCAAGGTCTATAAAAACCACATGCAGGGTTCTGATACCCTGTGGGCTGTGGTGCTTGTCTCGCCACTGGGCTTCACCCGACTGATTTTCCCTACCTCTTGTGAAGTATTGGTCAATGCGAGGCCCCTCACTAAGCTCTCTCAGGCACTTCTGCCTGCCCTGATGGATTTTAGGACCTTTCTCTGATGTTACCTTTGTACAGCCGCAAATGCATCTGCGTAGTTTGTTCCAACTTCTGCTGTGCTGATCTCCTGGTTCTTTGTCATTTCCATTCCGAGGTCTGTTGCCATGTGATCCACCGATGAGTCATCTTGCGCCCGACTCCAGGGGTGTTCTTTCTCTCGTGTTTTTCGTAGCCATAGATGGGTGGACCCATTACGCTTATGGTAACGGATCCTGCCGACATGGGTAGCTAGCCCATGTCTGACCCGGTGGGGTCTATTCCCTCCTGCCAGTAGTCTCTCCAGGCTGTCACCAGGTCTTTCCCTGGTTGTAAGCTGCCCTTTCACAGCAGTCACTGGTTTTAACCAGATTATTCACTATTTTTATTCTCCTGCAGAATGTTCTTTAGATTTACTTAACCTGAAAACGGCTGATGTCACCCAGTAACACACGTGATGTGATCTCAGTTTGTCTCTCACTGTCTCAGAGTGAGGTCTTGATTCCAGAGGTGGACAGTAACGAAGTAAATTTGCCTGAGTACTGTACTTAAGTACACTTTTTGAGTATCTGTACTTTACTTGAGTATTATTTTTTCTGAGTACTTGTACTTTAACTTAACTACATTTGAAAGACAAATATCATACTTTTTACTCCAATACATTTATAAAAAGATCCAAAAGTAGAAAATGGTTTCTATGCAGCGGGGTTTCCTGTGTGCGCAATTTATCTGGCTTGCGATCTGCCAGGACCTTTTACTGTTGCCAAGTATTTCAGTTTTTCTAAGCTCGCGGTTTTCCGGCAAGCTTTGAATGGCCATTTGGCAGATTTTTTTAACGCAAATCTGGCAACTCTGGGATCTTCCCCGCTAAACTAATGTAAACGTAGGCGCTGCTACATCATTGATAGCGCTCTAAAAAGGCAAATAGAACATTAAAAGATGAAAAAGGCACATGTTAAAGTGTGGTGTAATCATCTGTGGGTTACGATCAGTTAAAGATCGTAGAAACATTGTCATGAAAATGATCGGCATAACGGCTAAACGGTAAATAAGCATCACATACACCTTGAGCTACGCGTGCGTGTTAACTTCTGATCTGCTGCTATATCATTTAAAGCGATTTTGGAAAATGAATGATGTTTTTACTGAAGTTACTATAGTTGAAGTATTCCTGTTGAAATAAAAACAATAGAACCCTGCCCAAAATACAACAGAAAATGTAATGGATTTAATGGTTATAATGGGAATAGTACCATGGATACTTGCACCCTGCTGAAAAAATCAATATAAACCATTAAAGAAGTTATAATGGTTTTATTGGTTTTAAAGGGATTTGTATTGGTTTAAATGGAAACTGTAATGGTTCTACTGGTGTGTGATGGATTCTATTGGTGGGATGTTAAATCCTACTCGAATAATTCCCAAAACACACTACAAAAAGTCATTTTGTAATGGTTTTAATGGAAAAATCTAATGGTTCACAATGGTATTTTATTGTAAACCATTAGAATTTCTGTAATGGTTTCTGTTGGGGTTCTATTGTTTTTTTCAGCAGGGTGTTGTCTACTTGTATGTGATGGATTCTATTGCTGGGATGGTAAATCCTATTGGAATAAAACCCAAAACACTACGAAGAGGAATTCAATTTAAAAATCTCATTCTGATTAAAAAATTCATTGTTATTTTCAGCAGGGATGGTATTTGCAGTAAAACCACAGTATCCACAAATTTACCATTTTCTAAATATAGGAACCATACTCCAATTAATAATCTTTAGTAAAACCACAGCAACTAAACATACCATAGTTTCATTATATTCATTATTATACTAGCTATAGTTTATGTTTGTAGTTAAATGATGGTAATACAAATGGTAATACATCCAACAAACACATGGCTTCTACACTTTACTATTTACAAGAACCTTACTACTTACTGGTAAATTGCTGCTAAAACTGGTAAAGGGAATATACAAAATAAAAGAACACTGCTCATAAATACACATAGGCCTAGGGGGCTAATGAGGATAATTAGGCTAAATGATCATACAGGATTATATCTAAACTAAACACATATGTGCTAAACATATAAAGCTCTTAAAGGAGTTGCTCACTGCAAAATTTGCCTCCATTGACTTTCCATAGTAGGAATAAAAACTACTGTGCAAAGTCAATGGGGGCAAATGTTGAAGTGAACTACTCCTTTAATACCACTGATACTGTGAGCTACTCGGTGTATTCAGTAGGGTGCTTCAGGGGCATAAGGTATACGACAATAAAACAATGCACAACTGACATAAAGGAAATTTACTTTTAATACTTGAGTACTTTTAAAAGCACGTACTTCTGTACTTTTACTTAAGTAAGAATCTGTCTTTACAACTTTGACTTGTAGTGGAGTGATATTTGACCAGTAGTATCTGTACTTTCACTCAAGTAAGGAAGTTGTGTACTTCGTCCACCTCTGCTTGATTCACATCACAGGCAGTAATGCAGCGTCAGGCAGACAAACTCAAAGAAACTTCATCAACCGCCGCTGCCGCCATCACTGAAGATGAACAACAACACACACACACGCACGCGCACGCACGCACGTTTTCTAATGTCTCACTTCTTTCTCCTAGATACCAGTGAGCTGAAATGGAGAATAAAAGAGATGCACAAGAGAATCCCGTGAGAAATAAGTTTAATGAGGTGAAAGTACTGCACTTAAGTAATAAACAAACCACTTTTGTTGTGTATTACAGTGACAGTAATGAAAGTCATTTTCTTCAGATTGATTTTGACTTTATTCATTTAATCTGAATCTAGTATAATGATCTCGCATGTAAATCAAGACTCATCGATGATTTAATGTAAATAAAACTTCATTATTTGATCTGAGTATGGGCTGAATGATATTTATTCATTCATTCATTCAGGGCTGTAACTAATATGAATATTGCATGAATACACCGACATTATTCAGATTTCAGAATCATTTTATTTGCCGTGTAAGAATCTCTGTCATGAAACCGAAGATGATCATTGTCTGCAGTAATATTGCATTGAACATCTGAGCTTTAGAACGATTCTGAAACACTATTATACTCTTTATGAAATGATAATCATTAGGAAAGATCGCAGTATGGAGGAGATGTCACAAGTCAAAGCTTTCCGTATGAGCATAAACATTTCTCATCAGGCTTATAAAGTGTGTGTCGGCTTGTTAAATGTGTGGTCACACCTCCAGCACACTCTTTTCTTCAGCAATCATGTTCACATCACGTGATGAATATATTGAGGTGTCATTCTCGTCGACTGGTTTAAAGTTTTACAGTTCTCAATGAGACAAAATGTTTTTTTTACTATATAATGAACTCTTCCAAGATGAAGAAAAATGAATGTCTCTTGAAGCAGTTTACCTGCAGACTGAAATCGTTATAAAATATGATGAAGGATAAAAGTGGAAGAACAGAAAGTTTAAGGAATAAGAATGTACATTTATGAATTTTGCAGACACTTTTATCCAAAGTGACTTACAGTGAATTCAAGCTGGACATTTCATTAGTTTCCTGAGAACCCATAGCTTTTGTGTTACTAACACAGTGTTGTGTCAGTTGTGTCACATGACATGATGAGTGAATGTAATGAAGTGATACAGGGAGGGTCAGTCGATGGAGGGTCTCTGGGGGGTGTGTGGCAGTCAGTGGCTTGTGTTTGTTAGCTTGAATTCTCCTGTGGTTTGCTCTGATACTAAAGGAAGCCTCTGGAGATCCGGCTGACACACGGCTCCTCCGCCAAACACACCCATCTGTCGCTCGCCCGCTCTCTCTCTCGCTCGCTCTTAAAGCTGCTCGACTGCACAGATTTCAGAGAGAGAGAGTGAGATTCTGCTCAAGATGTTTGTCTTTTTGATGCAGTTTCTTCAAGGATTGGGCCTTTCAAACCTGTCGAGCTCTCTATGAAGATCAACAAGATCTTTTCTTTCACACAGCTCTTGATAAACACTCTTCTGAAGTCTGAGCAGACTCCAACTCCAGACAGTTTTGGTTTTGGTGAAGAAGATTATCAGAAGGAAAATTAATGACACAAACAAATGACTTGAGACATAGACTTTCATGATGTTATTGTTCTGACATCCCGTCATAGTGTTCTGTGATTTAAATCTGCATTATGATCGAACACGTGTATGAGGGACTTGCAGAAATGTCCTTCCTTGTTTCCATCTCTCTATATCTCATCACTTTGCTCTTCTTGCTGTCAGATACAAATAAAGTCACAACTGATGTTTTCAGGCCTCAGAGACATTAAAAGTAAGAACTAATGGAGATATTGAACATGGGGTGCAGTTTGTGATGCTTTTAATATTCCTAATCAGTCTGTCTATTGATTCTGACTGTATTTGTTCAAGACAAGTGTTGGGTGTAACTGGTTACTAAGTAATTAGTTACTGTGATTTAGGTTACTCTAATTTTGTCTGTAATTTAATTACAGAGCATGGCGTTAACAATGCCAAGGTCGTGGGTTGGATCCCAGGGTTATTGACAGGAGGCTCAGCGAACGGCAGGTTCTGGAATGCACCCATCTAGGTTGAACACCGCCTCCACAGAAGAATATCAACGACTACTTCTCTAGCCCCGCCCACTGGTTCGCGCATGACAGTACTGAACACAAGCTGCGCGGAACCAGATAGAGCGAGTGTAAGCATCATGCCGTTTGTAACGGCCAGCTCGTTAGTTAAACCGAAACACAAAGATGGGGTCACACACGGTTGTTCAAACCTAACATATGGTTTTAATTTTTAACACAATTATTACATATATAAAACAAAGTCTAGGGGTAACCCAAAACAACAAAGGAAACAAACAAAAGATAAAATATATATTAGGTGAATATCAAGCCAAACAGTAAAGAAACATTATCTTTTCTACGGGAGCAACTCCTGCCATCTGTTGCTCCCGAGAGAGAGAGAAGGAAGCTCGTGAGTGAGCCAGCAAGCCAGAAAGAGAGACCAAGAGGAACACTCCCAGTCCTTATATATTCTCCTCCCACAGTCTGCCCCCATCAGGCAAGGAGGACACCCAGGGTCGTAACACCGTTAAAGATCACAAAATATTGTGCAGTGTCTGGTTGTGAAAGAACACAGTCGCTGCATAAGCTTCCTTCGGATTCCCACAGTAGGAATGCGTGCTTGAAGTTCATTTTTAAAGACGTTCCAGCTCACGTGGGGAAAACATTGAGCGTTTGTTCGCTTCATTTCTCAGAGGATTCCTTGAACAAGTCTTTGCGGAGAGACTCAAATGAAAAGCAGTGCTGTGCCATCAATATTGGATCCGATAGGAATGGCGCAGCAATCTTACGTGAGTAAAACATATTTGTACTATGCGTCACTATGAAGTGAAAGTGACCTATTTGTCAAGTATGGTGACCCATACCCGAAATGTGACCTCTGCATTTAACCCATCCAGAGAGTAGTGAACACACGCACAGCAAGTAGTGACCACACGTACACCCGGAGCAGTGGGCAGCTATCACTGCAGCGCCCGGGGAGCAAGTAGGGGTCAGGTGCCTTGCTCAAGGGCTCCTCAGTTGTTACCCGCCGGCCCTGAGGATCCAACCGGCAACCTTCTGGTCACGAGTCCCACTCTCTAACCATTAGGCCACGACTGCCCACTATTGCTTGACATGCCCTGATAGTATTACCTGGGGACCTCTGGTCATTTGTAATAATTGTAATCGGCGTCTCTGTGATTTGGCGGGCTCATATATCATTTTTCAAGGTTTTATCCACCGTTTGTGAATAATGGAGGCTGTTTTGAAGTGTTTCTGGTGCTGGGTCATTTTGGACGGGAGTCTACCGTTTGTTTGTTTATCTTGAAAACTGTAACATTTGAGACCCGCGATAACGGTGATCTTCTGTCCGGTTCGCGGGTCTTAAATGCTGACATGTACGGTCATATAACACTAAACACAACTATAGGCTATACAAACTATACGCAAAGCCTTGCCATCACATCCGGGAAATAAGTCCGTAAATTTGAGTAAAATCACGTTACGTAACGTTACGTGTCTAAACAAATTCACAGAAGGCTCCAGCTAAGTCAACTACGCAAGCTGCTATCCAATCAGAGCAGTGGGCGTTTACTTCCAAGTCTTCTATGCGGCCCGCCCTTAAAAACTGAGCGTTTCTCCAGCCGGCCTCAAAACCAGGGTAGAAAATAGCCTATTACTTATTGATTCTGATGTTTTCGAATGTAAAAACCACGCGAACGTCATAAGTAGACATCAGACAATAGTATAAAACAATAAAAACGGCCAGTTCACTGCACCTTTAACCAATCAAGGTTGATGTAGGATATAAAAAGTAATGAAACACTTTTTGGAGAGAGTCATTTGTACAGTAATCTAATGACACTATTGAATATGTATTAGTAACTAGTAATGAATTACTTTTCCAGAGTAACTTGCCCAACACTGTTCAAGACAATCTCAAGGATTAAACCCCACATGATCACACGCTGACGGTCTTGCGTAATACAGCGTCTGTCTCTTACTCATCGCTTGTGATAAATATAAAGCTGTTGTGTAAGTGATTCATCTCCTCCTGTGAGCTGTCCATCAGAATATTTGAAAGATGATTATATATGTCAGGTGAAGATGATAATGAGAGGACTTTGTTTGTTGAATATAAATGACAATCTCACAGCGGAGCAACAGCATCCAAACATCATGTTTGCGTTAAGAGCATAGAACAATTACATCTATAAGTTATCATTCATATCTATGTCTTGTGCACCCAACAGATATGATTTATGTATTGACACATAATTGATATTAAAGATGGATAAACATGACCACTTGATCTGTGATCTCACAATCCACCAAGCTGCCCCTATTTCAACATTTAATTCCAATCACTTTAAACTTGACAAATTATTTGATCTTTCCTAAAATTCACTTCCAGTTTATTTCTACAGCATGTTTCATAATTCTGGATTGTTGCAAAGCAGCCGTAGAGAAAACACACTGTTGAACAGGCAGCATGATTACACTTTATTTATGTCAGTTGTTTAAAACTCTGATTTTAGAGCCCGTTCTCCCTTATCAAAGAGACTTAAACGTGAGACCAGCTTGATAAAATAAATCAAGTATAAAACCAAACCAAACCAATCCTATCTGTAGGACATGATGCTGATCTTGAGAATATTTCTGTGGTTTTCCTCATGTGTTTCAAACGCTTGTTTTTCTTGGAATGAATGCAATTGGTGAAAGTGTGTGCGCATGTGTGCTGATGGATTCACTGCAGCTGCAGGTCTCACCTCTGCAGGAGTCGGTTGCTAGGAAACGAAATCATCACAGGGTCAAATAAATCTGAGCACTAAAGTTTGAGAACACAGTAACAGGCTTCAATCTGCCATGAATTGAGCTTCAATTAAGCAGAAATCAACTCCGACTCAAGGAAACACACACATATACTGTATATGTACAACAGCTAGAGGTTTCCTTCATGACAGGATGCGGTTGCCATAGTTTCTGTCATCTGTAACTGCTGCAGAACGTGCCGGCGTCAGAATGTGATGGTAATATATGAGTTCATTAGGGTTCATATCATCCATTCAGCTTCAGATTACAGCACAGCGACGATAAATCAAGAGCAGCACACAGTAAACACAGTTCAAAATCTTCTGATGGAAAACACACAATGATCCACAAGTGATGTGTACTGTGCGTGCGTGCGTGTGTGAGACTGCTGTTATGCCATTAAGAAGTCAAATTCTTTTGTTTTGTTAAACATCTCTGAAGTGCTGTACGTTTTCAAATATAGATGTGAAGACTGTGTTCATAAAGACAAAATACAATATACATCTATAAGGACTTTTTCTCCTCTCTCTCTCATCCATGTCCACTCCTCCGTCCCCGTCTCTCTTGTGCAGTTTTATTAAAGTAACTATATCTCACAGGCTTTAGAGGAATAAGTCTCGACTTCAGGCACAGTTTCATGGCCTCAGACTCCATCTGATTTCATGTCAGAGGAAACGAGAGACGGAAGCAAACACATCTGTAATTCAGGAAAAACTGAACAATGTGTTACAAGAAACAGAAAGCATGAATTCATCAATTCATAACAGAGGCTCTGAAATCTGTACCGGAGACACAAATGATTCGTTCATGTACTGCTCCGAGTCTTTCATTCTTTTGTCACATGACCGCTGCTTATAGAGGGTGTGCATGTGTCGTCACTTTCCCACGTGAGCACGCCGGAACGCACCTGCTTGAGTGGTCAAACACTGGGCAAAATGAATGGTTATAACATCAGGAAACGCAATTCCGTGCAACATTTGAGTGTCTAAGAACACCCGATTCCTTGGTAAGTCACAAGGTAGTCGTAAGGATCACAGACGCCGTCGAGTCCAGCTGCTTGTAGTTTCAGCAAATAATTGCGTGTTTTTGTTCCTCCCATTGAACGCAGCCATTTTGCCTCAGTTTTACCACTCAAGGGAGCGTGTAATACACAAAGACTTTGATGCTCGTTATCGCAGAACCTTAGAATTCCAAGCCGACGAACTGTAAGTAAAATTTAAAGCGAAGTTTGTATGACTCAATTGAAATGACTCCGAATGTGAACAAATCATTTCTGCTGTCTATGCGGGTTACACGTTTAAAATAAGCACACGGAGTCAGTACAAAGCAACACAAAACGAAAACAAGTCAACCCGTTTCTCTGAGGCAAAAAAACCCGAATCATTTGCGAACGAACATGACTGAGGTGCAGAGCGGAAATAAACACTTCATCACGTGAATCAGCCCCCCCGCGGGGGAGAATGAATACTGCCGTAAAGGCTGAACAGAGATCAGTCCTGTGACGTTATCAGACGAACACACTCCAGCGGTGAGTGATGTCCGAGTTTATTATGGGGTGCTTTGTGTTCATCTGCACATTCTGACACGTTGTAAAGTCACCCATTATACAAAGACATGTGACCTGCTGGTGTCTTCACGCCACACGTGTACGTCTGTTATGAGTCTTTTCTGTAGACAAGTTTGTGGATCGTTCACATTATCTTCCGTTGTTAAATTTGCCCAGAGGTTTCATTTCACTACATCAATTATTCCACATAAAAGAATTCTGCACCAGCGACCACATTTAACACAAAATCACTTTCTTTAGCATACCGGTTGAAAATATCTTATGTCCCACAACTAGGCATGGGCCGGCATGAGATTTTGACGGTACGATAACCTTTAGCAAAAGTGTCTCGGTTTCACGGTATTGCAATTACAACACTAAAATGTGTTATTTTCAAATGTTTGCGTATACAAACAACAACTTTTCAACTGGACACAAATACATTTTATTTTTAACCAACATTCATAGAACCTACAATATATGACAAGGAAAAAATAAAGCCTTAAAAATATAATAATTTTTGTCATGGCCCATATATTAGGCCTAAACCTCAAACGTTGTATTACATGACTTAATTATGTATTTTTGTGTAAACAGCTCATACCTTAGAAACGGTATCACAGAAAATTTGAGTGGTTTTGACTCTTTCAAACCTCGGTATACCTTGGAACCTGTATTCAGCCCATGCCTACCCACATTAACGTTATACTCATAACTTGGGGGGAAAGAAAGCAGGTGCTGGATTCACAAAACATTCTTAAAAAGAAAATTCTTCTCAACTGGCATATTTTTTCTTCAATTCTAATTTAAGAAAAAAGTTAGGAATGTTTTTTTTTATTTTTTCTCAAGATTGATTTACAAAGCATATGTCATTTTATTCTTATAGTGCAAATGAAGATGTTTGAAACACTTCTTCTAATTTCTCTTATATTTCTCTTCAGAACAGTTTGGTGAATCTCATCCTGCACAACTCTGTGTCAATCTAATGTATGTTCATGTGAAGAATGTTTAGATGCTAAAGCCAGACAGAAGTTTTCTGTAGCTCAGTGGTTCGAGCGTGGCGTTAACAACGCAAGGTCGTGGGTTGGATCCCAGGGGATTGCACATACTTAGAAACAAATGTGTAGGATAATGCAACGTAAGTGGCTTTGGATAAAAGCGTCTGCCAAATGCATCAATGTAAATGTAAATGTAAGGCGTTGATTTGTTTTGACA
Organism: Triplophysa rosa; assembly: GCF_024868665.1. NCBI lineage: Eukaryota > Metazoa > Chordata > Actinopteri > Cypriniformes > Nemacheilidae > Triplophysa > Triplophysa rosa. Next base: position 21,295,147 of record NC_079909.1, read on the forward strand.
GAAAGCCCCTCGTTTAGGTTTGTTATTCTCTCTAGCTTTCCTGTGACTCAGTGGTTAGAGCGTGACGCTTTGATTCTGTTGCACATACTCTGAAACAAATGTTTAGTATCATGCAATGTAAGTCACTTTGGATAAAATGTAAATGCTGGTGTGTGGAATACGTTCAGCAAGACTTCAGGGTCAGAGAGTTACTGTACCGCCGCCGGTCACATTCTGTATATGTGACACAGATAGATTTCAACAGGACTGTAGAGAGAATTTATCTTCATTTTACAGCAGACTCACGCTCGCTCACGGAGGATAGATTTCACACAGTTTGTCCGCTCGCTCCTGTGAGTTTCAGGCTGATGATGACTCTTTAAAATGACTGAAGTAGCCTTGGGTCTCATTATCAAAGTTTGGCTGGAACTTTTCAATATTTCATGCGTAGCGCTCCTCCTATATATCAATATGTGTGAATGCCATTACAGCTCCAGTTAATATTTTAATTGCTTCTCAGGAACAGAGGGCGAGTCAAATTGCTTTGATATCCCCGAGGCTTCAGCCGTAATGAGATCCGCGCCCCTTCCTCGCGTTTGGAAGGTCCTGACCTGACGTTCATCTTCAGGGTGTTATTGAGGGGTCAATGGCAGCTGATGGACGATGAAGATCTGCTTCCTCGACGATTCTGATCGGATACTGATTCAGTTCATTAGACTTGATCAGACAATTGACCTGATTTGTGTAACGGAGGCCAGCGAGAGAGAGCTGTGCAAGAGACGCTCTAGCGACAGACGCCAGGGGCTGCGGCCTTTAGCCTCCTCGTTAGAGAGGAACTTTATATTTCCTCGAAGCCTCATGAAACACATGAGTTCCATCGAATAATGGAATGCATAGTCGAAAAAACTGGATGAGTAACAACTTTTTATTACTGAACTCAGCCAAAACGGAAGTGTTACTTATTGGACCGAAAACTGCTATAAGTAACAACCAAGAATACTGCTTAACTATAGACGGATGTTCCATAAAACCCTCGTCGTCAGCAAAGAATCTTGGCGTTCTATTCGATAGTAATCTGTCATTTGAGAGCCACGTCGCCAACATCTGTAAAATTGCGTTTTTCCATCTTAAGAATATATCTAAACTACGTCATATGCTGTCAATGTCAGATGCAGAGAAGTTAATTCATGCATTCATGACATCAAGACTAGACTACTGTAATGCACTGTTAGGTGGTTGCCCTGCAGGCTTATTACAAAAACTCCAAATGGTCCAAAACGCGGCAGCTCGAGTTCTTACAAGTACAAAAAAGTATGAACATATTAGCCCGGTTCTGTCAACCTTGCACTGGTTACCTATAAAGCATCCGTTAACTTTAAAATCTTGCTTATTACCTATAAAGCCTTACATGGTTTAGCTCCTCAGTACTTGAATGAACTCCTTTTGTATTACAGTCCTTCACGTGCATTACGCTCTCAGGCGTCCTGTCAGTTGGTAATACCTAGAATTTCAAAATCAAGTGCAGGTGGTAGATCCTTTTCCTATCTAGCGCCTAAACTTTGGAATAGTCTTCCCTGCACTGTCCGGGAGGCAGACACACTCTGTCAGTTTAAATCTAGACTAAAGACGCATCTTTTTAATCTTGCATACACTACTCTTCCATAATATAAATCTTCAGAGGGTTTAGGCTGCTCTAGTTAGATCAACCGGAACCAAAAACACAACTGATGTACTTGTTGCATCAAAGAGTACAGAACAGTACTCTACTCTCAGCCAGTCTTGTCTCATTGTTCCAAGGTTACCACAGCGAGCAGGATGCAGTTCATGGCCTGACCTGATGGTAGAGCGGAGAATGGGAAGTGGGGACCTGACAAGAGCTGAGATGATAGAGCTGGATAAAGAAGGACGCGGTCTCTTGACATGTCTTCACCACAAAATTTCAAATGCTATTAGATTATTAATGATAATCTTAAACTATAATTTACCTTATTAGTAAGTTTATTTATTTTATTTAGCCTTGTTGTGCAAGCTCTCTGGAGCTGCTTTAGAATTTTAAAGTTTTACTTAATTAATATTGCATATAGGAATTTATAGTCTGTTATATTTGACCTGTGCTTCTCTCTCCTTTATCTTAAATGTGTGCTCTGACTGAGCGTGTGTGTGTGCGTGCGTACTTGTCTGTGTACGTGTGTGTGTGTGCGCGTGCGTGTCTGTGTGTGTGCGTACTTGTCTGTGTACGTGTGTGTGTGCGCGTCCATGTGTGTGTGTCTATGTCTATGTGTGTTAGTACGTGTGCATATTGTGTGTGTGGAGTGTTTTGTATGTGGGTATGTCTGTCTTCTGTGTTTTCAACTTTTTCTTGTTTTTGCAGGTACAACTTTAATTATTTTGCTTATAGTCAATATGTCTCATGTACAGCTGCTTTGTAACAATGAAAATTGTAAAAAGCGCTATATAAATAAAGTTGAGTTGAGTTGAGCGTCCGGACTGACGGCAGGGCGAGTAGGACCGGTCACAATTGCAACCTTCACAGGACACTGATGGTGGGGGATTTGGGACTTTTATTCTGTGTTGTTGATGTAAAATATCCTTTGACCAAAATCACTGCTTTAAACAAAAAGCTATAAAACACACGTTATAAAATGAATTCTCATTGGTCTTCACCAGCTTCTGTGTGTGCAGCATCACAGTGGACAGATCCTTGTGTTGCTTAGCAACAGTGTGTTTAGATAAAGTGTAGGGGAGCGGCCGATGAAACTACAGCGCAGTAAAACACAGCGGTCACTTGGTTTTGACCTCAGCGAGACTTCTCGTGAAAATGCTTGAATCCAGGCTTTTCTTTCCTGGATCTCTTCTGTACAGCACATGAAAATGAGTGACTTCTCATGTTGATAAGGTTTTAAAAAACACAAACTTTTTTTGAATGACAAAACACCTCTTTATAATGTATGACCTCTTACGTCGGAATATAATGTCCTTTCCTTCCACAGGTCGTCAGATGCCATGAGCTGCTTCTCCATGTGTCAAAGAACAAAGCTTTCACTAGATTTTGAATTAATCAAGAAATCAATTAATATAATAATTAATTGACTTTAATTACACACTTCTGGAATAGATGAAGAACTCATTATTTATTCAATAATTAATCTACTGTGATTAAATATAATCTCAATATATAACACTTCTGTGTGAACAGTAATTATTCAGACATTGACGTGCACATATCATCTATATCAATCTCTATACTCGTATCATTTCTACATCATCCATGTCATACCGTATTTATCTCTATATATACATCTCTATACTTCTATATTCAGTCACATCAATCTTTCAGATCTTTTCTTACATTCACATTACACACAACAAAACATACAAAAACAACGTGATGGTAAAGTCTGTTTTATAAACATCTTCATTCATGTCGAAAATAAAAACTGAGCTGGTGTAAAAAAGTGACAGATGTACTGGCCTGCATAGGCCTAATTTGCGGGACATGTCCCCACCACTTTTTGGAAGAAATTAAGAAATGCTTACAGGAGTGTGTACGTAATAAGGGCCATTAACATCTAAAACACGTGGGTAACGGAGGATGCGCCGCTTTCTCACCATCTCCCATTGCTCACACTCGTAAGTTATATTTGCTGAAGACAGACAGCTGTGACTTCAGAAACACAAGGCTTGCTTGTGCATCCAGTGTCCAAGCACAAAAACGCAAAAACCAATGAACAAGTGACATTTTTAGTCATAGGAATAAACTGATTTTAAGTGTAGTGCACCAAAGCCAAGTGACCTTCCCCAAATGACCTTTTGGGAACCACATGCTGTGAGAGCTGGAGTCAAAAAGTGGAGTAGCCAATGGCCGGACCGCCCACAATATAGGTGTGATAAATATTCTAACGAGTTATTACAGAAATTATTTATTAAAGTATCTCTCTCCCCACCTCTTTTCAAAACAAAGTTACGCCACAGCTGGCCTGTCTCACAGTATGGGTGAAGTTAATGTTGTACTTTAACACAGTGGTTCTCAAACTGGGGGCCCCAAGATGGTTCCAGGGGGCCACAGATTTCGTGGCATTTTAGAAATATATATATTTATCATACATTTTGTGCAATCAAACATCAGAAAAACAACACCACCAACCAAAAGAATTGATGTTTTAGCATTGTTTAACCGAATATTTTCTTGGTTTAATTAAAATTTTAAGTTTAAGATTATAAGCCTTTATTTGGGGGGCCGCAAAGCAATGCACTCTACACAAAGGGGGCCTTACAACAAAAATGTTTGAGAACCACTGCTTTAACACACCTGATGAGATGGTCGGTTTTAATTCAAGTGTTTACGTAATGAAATACAATAAAAAGTGAAATGAAAACTTAATCTACTGAGTTGGGTGGACTTGAAAGTCGTAGTTGAGAGAACTGCATGTTGCCTAATTAATTAAGTTTTTTCGATTTTGTAGTTATTCAGGAAATTTAGTTCACATAAACTGCTTGCCCTAAAGCTATAGGGGAAAGATTTTGTTGTTGTGAAGGTTTAAAGTTTTTACAAGTGTTGTTTTAGTATCTTTGTGGTAAAGACGTGAATTGTTTTTTGATCTAATAGTATTTTCTGTCCTCCGTCACAGATCTTTCTGCATTCGATCATCATTATATTCATCAATATATTCACATATTCTTCACATGTCTCTCATATCACTTCTCTAAAACTACAGTCAAACAGTCTCCATCCATCCTTCCGTCAGTCATTGTCACGCTCCCGACTCAAACACATTCGAGAAAATAGACTGATAATAACACATATGAACATTTATGAACTTATACTTCACGTCTAGTTTTTATTACATACTGGAAAACATTTGATTTCTTACGATTTAAAACATTTTGTTTTCTATCACAAAAATCTTAAAGTTCTTAAATCAAGATACATTCACTTCAGAAGCAACGTGACCTAAGATATGATGTCTTGTTTATGAGTTTATGCTTAAAACATATCTAGCAATGGGCTAATTAAAATAAACTTGGGTTAAGTTTTACCTCTTTATTGTGGACTGAATCCAAGTCAGTTTTTCTTATGCCCCTGCTGCATATTTTGGCTCGTTTTAAGCATGACCTCAGTTTTGATTTCAGAACACAAGATTTCAAGTGTTTTAAAGCTGTAAGGAGTCTCAACACTTGCATCCTCAACCTGTGAATAGACGCTTCATATCAGATGAAATGATTTTTATTGTTACACAATGGGTCCCTCGTGAGCTTTATGACTCTCTCTCTCTCTCTGATGGATGTTGTTGTCAGGTCACTGAAGGATGCTTGACATCCGCTGGCTCACTCACAGACATCACACCGACTGCTACAAAACTCAACACGGCACGTCTGAAGATGGAATATTACACGGCTTCTTCTTGTCCTGTGTGTGTTAGTATAAATTCATTTCACTTCTCATTGGGACTTTTATTCTTTCATTATTTCCTTTCACTTTAACCATAAGCACGTCAATGAAGCAGGAAGATGTTGAATATTAGTGTCTTTTGTCAGATCATCGGTGCGAATCAGATGTCCTGAAGAGTTCATGTTTACTGCTTCTAAAGTGACACGTTGCCTCAGGACAAAAACAGCATCGCTGTCGACTCAAATCTGTTTCCTTTGAAAGGACTGAAGCGCTGATGAAACTGTTGAGGTGTGGCGGGCGGCTCAGGGCTGCGTCTGTCCTTCGCTCTTCATGCGCTTTCTGTTTGAATACAGAGTCTGCATGATGTGCATTGAGTCTCTGTGGTTCTCATGCAGTGGTGACCTTCATCCTCTCTCACCCGCCTCGTCTTCATCTGTTTGTATGGCTTTCTCCTCTAATCACTTGATGTTGAGGGTTTGTGAGGCTGTTCAGTTTTCACCCGTTCACTGTAAGAAACTGCACTCCAGCATCAGGACCTCAGTTTGTAACTAATTCATAGTCATTGTTTACGATATCATTGACAACGTTTAGTTGATCTGCTTTCACAGTGTGACAGTTAGGTTTAGAGCTGGTGCTTTTTTCAAAAGTCATTTGTCAAATGAGGGAGAGATGCATTTACCTGCACATTACAGGACAAGCAAACAAAAAGCCTTACCTTGTATATATTGAGACAAAACAATCACACTGATGTATTTTAAGTTTACATTTATTTATATTTATATATTGTTTATACATATTTAACCTTCCTTCCTTTCCTATCTCCTTTCTATATTCGGACACACTGCAAACCCAAATGTTCAAATTAATCAACCAGATTAGGTATTGTAAACTTATTTTTATCAAAAACTTCTACTTAGATATTTTAAGTTCCTGAAACACTTTTTTACTTTTGAGTAAAGTATAATGATTATTTTTGATTATCTTGAAGTTTTGACTAAAACGCAAAAAATTGATTTGCTCCTTGTTCAATTTACTTGACCTTAAGACGTTAATTCAACACAATTGGTCAAGACAGATTTCCAATTCCCAGCATGCTTTGCGTCAGACTGCATTAGGAGAGTAAATTAAAAAAAAAAAAATTATGTTTTAGTAAAGTTAGTGTTAGTGTTTAATGTTCACTTCTCTTAGATATTTAGAAGAGTTTGACATATTTTTCAGTTTTGTGGTTACCATTGTTTAGCAGAGTGGTGCATGTGCTTAGGCTGTGCGAAGCTTCATTTGACCTGTAATGTGTGTTGTACCAGTGAGCAGTAACGCCAGTTCTGAGATCAGTCTCTTATTGCTCATTCTGGGTTGCATAAGTCATGGTGTGTGATTTATGCATATTAAGACCAAGAAATATGTAAAATAAAGAAACTGAAAGAATTTAGTTTAGTTAACTTAAAAATGCAGTTTTGGTATACTTATTTGTTTAAGTTCTGTCTACTTAATTTCATAAGAAGGATATATTAAATATTTTAGTGGCACTTGCTAAGATTTGGTAAGAACTTTAACTTAACAGTAATCAAAATTTGAAAGTTCTGCTTACTTAAACCAAGAACCTCTAAAACTCAGAAATGTTTGAGTATTGCCAACTTATCCGGGTTTACAGTGCAGTCGAAAAAGCATTTCACTGCATGTCGTACTATGTATGATTTTGTATGTGACGAATAAACTTTGAACTTGAACTTTGAACTTGAACTGCAGCTTTAATCCTCCTATTGTGAACTAACGGTGATGTTTAGCGTGCTGACAAAATGTTGATATATATTAATGTTAAGTTGCATTGGATAAAAGCGTCTGCCAACTGAATAAATGTAGCAAATGTAAATGTAAAAACATCACTGGTTTGCATCTTGAGACAAAACAATGGCACTGACATATTTGAAGATATTTCAGGGCAAGTTATTTTAGCTCAAGCATTCATTTTAGTCTTACGCCTTAAGCCTGATACCGGCCGTAACAGTTGGTCAGGCAGATCCTTCAGAAAAAGGAAAATGTTCATTCAACATAAACCACTGAAGTCTCATCATCATTTCAGGAGTTTAGTCATTTAGAGAAACACCGATCATGTTTGAAAGCTATGGGATGTAGAAGTGTTGTTGCCCGTGGACGCGAGACACACTGGAGAATGTATGGATAGTGTTTTCTGGGTGTTGAGATTCACTTGAACTGTTCGTCCGCAGACAGAGAGATGGAGCCGAGGTCTCAGCTCATGTGATGGGATCAGACGCACGCGGGGGTGGAATCGCTGGCTCAAGAGGTCCGGCGTATTGAACAGAAAAATGCCTGCACCACCCCGGGGGATTTCAGCCACGCTGCTAACAGAGAAGCAGAAGCTGACAGACAGCGAACACAATTTCAATACAAGTACAAGTGAACAATTTCAATTCACACGTTCATGTGAGCAGATGTCTGTTTGGACAAATCAATCTATTGAAGAGTTTGTTCCAAAATGAGATAACTCCATTTTTAAAAATGTTTTTTATTGTGGATTCCAATTAATATCAATCAAACTGCAGTTGGTTTGTTTTGATTGAAGCCATAATAACAAAGAAAAAACTACGGCTAACTTACACAATAAAAAAATGGAGTTATCTCATTTTGGAACCAAACTCTTAATATATAAGAGCACATATTTGAATATTGTAATGTGCTCTAGTTACAGTAGTTTTCATATGGGATTCACACTCATCTCAATGGATTTAAAATCGTTTTAATCCGGAGGCAAGACCTTGAATTAATCATTACAGAGCAACAAATTCTCTCAGTAGTCCTCAGATGACAAAGTTTGCCTCATTTCTCCTTTAATTTTCATGAGTGTAAGTTTGAATTTGATTCGCTGAAAGTCTTGCTTGAATCTTTGTGGCTCTCTCGCTGCATTCAACTCTTCATAAACAAACCATTTAAACCTTCATGCAGCTCGACATCAAACACACGTGAAACACTGTTGTCTGCCCCTGATTCTTTATCTGTGTCTCCATTATTTGTCTGCACTTACATAGTCAGACATATTCCAAAGGAAAGATTTCAAACAATAAACAGATTACAGGAGAAAGGTTTGAATGTCTGGTGCGAAAGGAAATGAGGAATAGGGCATTAAATCTGCAGATTTTATGAAATGACAAACTCAAAATATGCCAGGAATATGAATGATACAGAAGTTAATATTGTTGATGTTGAAAGAGTAATAGAATAAGACACAGAGGATTTAACAACAACACACTGTATGTTAATAATGTTCTGTGTTATATGAAAAAGAAAGAAGAAAACATCAGCACCAACACACAGTGAATGAAGGTTTTGAAAGAAACTCATCTGATGGATCAAATATAGAATTGAGTTGTTCTGTTTTCTGATCCTCACTCCAGTCCAGTAGAGGGCAGTAATGCTCACAGAAGATCATGTAAAGAAAGAACAAAGATGGCCGCCACCACTAAACTCAACAGGATTTATTTTCAGGTTTATACTTCTGCTGCAGTTGTTATGGATTCATTTTGTGTCATATTGTGTGTTTGCTGGACCTCAAACACTCTGTCCAGTTGGTCTAAAGAGATGAACACAGAGTGAAATAAAGGCGGGAATTAATGATGAAGTTTGAAGCCATTTGAGAAGAACACAGACCACATCTGATCTGAGGTAAAACAACATGAAATGAACATTCAGCACACGGTTCTGTTCTTTATATAACTGTACATACACATGACACACACACACCTTTGAGTTTACTGTCACATGTTTACGAATGAAACTCAGGTCGGGTTTGTGTGTGTTTATTGTTATTGGGGAATGTAAAACGTCTCGGTTACGTTTGTAACCTCGGTTCCCTGATGGAGGGAACGAGACGTTGTGTCGAACCGACAGATGGGGTTCGTCCCTGAGAACCAATCGTTTCCGACTGCTTAGAAAAGGCCAATGAAAATTGGCAAATGAAATTTGCATGCCGGACTCCGCCCCGGACATCCGGGTATAAAAGGGAGACGGCGTGCATCATTCATTCACCTTAGTTCTGAGGAGCCTGAGACCTCTCACGACTGCTGCAGAGGACAGCACGTGTTGTGGCAAGAGGACACAACGTCTCGTTCCCTCCATCAGGGAACCGAGGTTACAAACGTAACCGAGACGTTCCCTTTCTGTCGGTCTCTCGACGTTGTGTCGAACCGACAGATGGGGTTCCAATGGAAAACGCCATAACACTGTGCCCTGTCACAATCTCAACGAAGCGACGGTGACTGGCCTGGGCGTGTCAGCCGTGAACGCTACCGCGAAATTGTAACCTACCAGTGGGTAGGTAGGGGGTCCCAGAGCTTTCTTGAAAGGTGGGAAGGCCCCTACCTTCGGCCTCACAGGCGGCGGCCTTGTTTCTCTAACAGCGAGAAGCCGCCCGGAACCGTAAGGCACTGGGTAAGCGCTACTTCCTCAAGTGGGGGATGCGCTACAGAGACCACTTCCTACCGCAGGGAGGAGAATAGTGGAGATACCAACATGGTCTCACCGATGGGGAAGAACTCATGGGAAGAAGTGCGGCTGAAGAGAAAACCGCGAGGTGGAGGTCCACCTGGGGAGGTCATGGGTTACCAAGGTGGGAACCAGCATGAGGATACATCAGACGGAACCGCCCTACTGGGGGGTTGCAACGTCTGGTAGCACTAGGTCCGGTTAGAGCTATGTTGCGAATAACTCCGGAGATACCCGGCCTAAGGGGCAGGGCTGCTCTGCCCAGCCCGCCCCAGAGGGTGCTTGCTTAGTGATGGATGGAGTGCCTGTTCTTCGCCCAGTGGGGAAAGAATGGAGGCTGAATCGGTATACTGACCCACTCGAGAGAGGGGGAAAAGAACCGAACAGGCGTACACCCTACCAGTTGCCGGTCCTACATGTGGCCATGCAGGACGCGGGCTGACACCGGCTCTACGCGGAGGTTGTAAAACCTCGCGAAGGTGTTGGGTGTAGCCCAACCCGCAGCTCTGCAAATGTCTGCGAGAGAGGCCCCCCGTGCCAAGGCCCAAGAGGAGGCAACACCCCGGGTGGAGTGGGCCCTCACTCCTAGGGGGCACGGGCGATTTAGGGATTGGTAAGCTGCCTTGACAGCGTCCACAATCCAGTGGGCCAACCTCTGCTTGGAGACAGCTCTCCCCTGTTGCTGACCTCCGAAACAGACAAAGAGCTGATCCGAGCTCCTGAAGCTCTGTGTGCGGTCTAAGTAGAGGCGCAGCGCGCGTACTGGACACAACACGGACGGGGTTGGGTCTTCCTCCCCAGTGGGGAGCGCCTGTAAGTTCACCACCTGGTCCCGAAAGGGAGCGGTGGGAACCTTGGGCACGTAGCCGGGCCGAGGTCTCAGGATAACGTGAGAATCCCTGGGTCCGAATTCTAGGCAGTCAGGGGACACGGAGAAAGCCTGTAGATCCCCTACCCTCTTGATGGAGGCGAGCGCCAAAAGGAGAACCGTCTTCATCGTAAGATGAGGAAGAGAGGCATCCCCTAGGGGCTCGAAGGGGGGCCTGGTGAGACCTGTCAGGGCTACATCCAGGTCCCAAGAGGGTATGGAGTGCGGACGAGGCGGGTTACGCCTCCTCGCACCCCTTAGGAATCTAATGACCAGGTCGTGCTGCCCTAGAGACTTTCCAGCAACTGAGTTGTGATGAGCAGCAATGGCGGCTACATACACTTTCAGTGTGGAGGGGGAGAGGTTAGTCTCGAGTCTCTCTTGTAGGAAGGACAGCACGGACCCGATCGCACAACTCCGTGGGTCTTCTCCTCGAGAAGCACACCAGGTCGAGAAGAGGCGCCACTTGTAGGCGTACAGTCGCCTAGTGGCAGGTGCCCTAGCCTGAGAAATGGTAGCTACCACCGCCGGGGGCAGACCACTCAGGATCTCCTCGTCCCGTCCAGGGGCCAGACATGGAGGTTCCAGAGGTCTGGCCTGGGATGCCATAACGTGCCCTTCCCCTGGGAAAGCAGGTCCTTCGTCAGGGGAATCGGCCAGGGGGGAGCTGTCGTCAAGAGCATTAGCTCCGAGAACCAAGTCCGGTTGGGCCAGTGTGGCGCAACGAGTAACACTTGATGCTCCTCTTCCCTGACCTTGCACAGGGTCTGTGCAATGAGGCTCACTGGGGGGAAGGCGTACTTCCGCTTGTCCCGCGGCCAGCTGTGCGCTAGGGCATCCGTGCCGAGGGGTCCCTCGGTCAGAGAGTACCAAAGCGGGCAATGGGTGGTTTCGAGGGAGGCAAACAGGTCCACCTGGGCCTGCCCGAACTGCACCCAAATGAGCTGGACTGCGCGGGGGTGGAGTCGCCACTCTCCGCGAGGCGTAGACTGACGAGAGAGCGCGTCGGCTGTCTGGTTCAGGTCGCCTGGGATATACGTGGCACGCAGGGAGCGGATCACCTGCTGACTCCACCGGAGGAGGCGTCGGGCAAGTCGTGTTAACTGCAGTGAGCGAACGCCACCCTGACGATTGATATACGCTACTGCAGTAGTGCTGTCCGACCGGACCAGCACGTGCTTGCCCTGCACGAGAGGCTGCAGCCTCTTCAGTGCAAGTAGCACAGCCCACAACTCTAGGCAATTGATATACCAGCGCAGGCGGGGGCCCGTCCAAAGCCCCGACACTGCCTGCCCGTTGCACACTGCACCCCAACCCTGCAGGGAGGCGTCTGTTGTCACCATAACATGCCTCGTAACCTGCCCTAGGGGTACCCCTGCCCGAAGGAAGGCCATGGAAGACCACGGGGTTAGGGTGCGTCGGCAGCGAGGCGTAATCACCATCTGCCTGCTGCCGGTGTGCCACGCTCCCCAAGGAACTCGACTCAGGAGCCAGTGTTGAAGCGGCCTCATGTGCATCAACCCGAGGGGTATCACCGCCGCCGAGGATGCCATGTGTCCCAGGAGCCTCTGAAATAGTTTCAGGGGAACCACCGACTGCGTGAAATGATCCAGGCAGTTCAACACCGACTGGGCGTGTACTGTGGACAGTCGCGCTGTCATGGTGACAGAGTTGAGTTCCATACCAAGATAGAGGATGCTCTGCACAGGGAGGACTCTGTACTGATATGCCCGACCCTCGAAAGCGAACCGTAGGAACGGGCGATGACGAGGGAAAATCTAGACATGAAAGTAAGCGTCCTTCAGGTCGATTGCCATGAACCAATCCTGACATCTGACGGATGCCAGGATGCGCTTCTGCGTGAGCATCCTGAACGGCAGCTTGTGCAGGTGTCTGTTCAGGGTACGCAGATCTAGGATGGGGAGCACCCCCCCGCCTTTTTTGGGGACGATGAAGTAAGGGCTGTAAAACCCCTTGGACATCTCGGCTAAGGGGACGGACTCGATCGCACCCTTCGCCAGAAGTGTGGCGACCTCGCTCCGTAGTACGGGAGCATCCCGGCCTCTGACCGAGGTGACGAGGATGCCCCGAAACTTGGGCGGGTTTCTGGCGAACTGGATCGCGTTGCCGAGACGGATCGTCCTTCTCAGCCACCGTGATGGTGTGGGAAGCTCGAGCCAAGCTCCCAGGGACCGTGACAGGGGGACTAAGGGAACGATCTGCTTCATCAACCCCCCGGGGGGTGGTTCGATGGCTGGCAGTGTGGGTCTCTCGCCGGGGAGCCCCCGGGAAGAAGACTGGCTCTGCTGGTTTGCCTGCCTGGCGATGCAGGTCCCCGCACCGTCGATTTGAGAGTGCTGAGGCCTCGCCAAGACGCAACGTCGAGTGGCCGAACACCGTCTGACAGAGGGTGAGAGCGGCTGTGAAGAACACCCAGGGAGATAGGAAACTCTTTTTGTGAAAAAGTGGGCACTAGGCCCCCGTGGGTGATGTAGGAACGGGGCAGGAACCATCCCGGATCGACCGTCCAACGATGTCATGGCTGGATACGGGCCCGATGGTATTAACCTCCCTGGGGTCTTCCCGTCAGGAACGCTTCTTCCTAGAAGGTTGTTGACGGGGTGGTGGTCTCCCCTTCGATGCCCTCTTCCGGGGTGCCGCCTGGGTAGGGAGCGCTGGAACCAGAGCTGGCTTCGATGGGGGCCGGGGCTGCTGGGAAGCAGAGGCTGCACGGGAACTCGAAGGCCTACGGGCGGCCGAGTCTCGGCGGGGAAGAATATGGCTAATCGCCTCCGTCTGCTTCTTCACCGTCGAGAACTGCTGAGCGAAGTCCCCGACAGTGTCACCAAACAGCCCACCCTGCGCAATGGGCGCGTCGAGAAAGCGGACTTTCTCGGCGTCGCTCATCTGCGCAAGGTTGAGCCAGAGATGCCTCTCCTGGACCACCATGGTGGACATCGCCCGACCCAGGGCCCGCGCGGTCACCTTGGTCGCCCTTAGAGCGAGGTCGGTGGCAGTGCGGAGTTCCTGCATTAACCCCGGGTCGGTCTTACCCTCGTGGATCTCCTTCAACGCCTTGGCCTGATGGACCTGCAGGATGGCCATGGCGTGTAGAGAGGAGGCAGCTTGGCGGGGCAGTGTAGGCCTTCGACACCAGCGATGCCGAAGTCCTACACACCTTGGACGCGAGTTTCGGTCGACCTCTCCAGGTGGACGCCGCCTGCGGGCACAGGTGCACCGCGACTGCACGTTCCACCTGGGGCACGTCGACGTAACCCCTAGCCGCCCCACCATCGAGGGAAGAGAGAGCGACGGAACCGGTTTGATGTGTACGCGCCAAAAAGGGGGCGTTCCACGTCTTCGCCAGTTCCTCATGCACCTCCGGGAAAAATGGAACCGGGGTTGGGCGCGGCTTGGAGTCGCGCTCAGAGCCCAAGAACCACGTATCCAACCGTGAGCGCTGGGGGAGAGGCACCGGAGTACACTCTAACCCAATGCACACGGCGGCCCGGGAAAGCATGGCCGACATCTCGACATCCGCCTCCTCCTGAGCTCGTCCCCCCCTAGGGGGGAGCTGCAGAGAGTCGTCGGGATCGGATGCCAGCAATTCGCTCTCCGATGCTGCGATGGACATCTCATCCTCATCACGCATCGTGTCCGACTGCGTGAAGGAGGACGCTGACGGTGTGGCACCGCCAGCTAGGGAACAATGAGGCGAGCGAGACGGGGTGCGAGCGGTCCGCGAGCACTTGGCTGACGGATGAGCGCTCGCAGAAATCCCCATATCACCCTCGCCGCTCGCCTTGGCGGACGGAATGGCCTTAGCCATTCTCGTCACAGCCCGGGAAGCAAGCGAGGTGGTGGCTAATTTGCCGGAGAAAACAGCCACCCGTGACCGCAACGTCTCTATGACCATCTGCCCGCAGTGCGGGCAAGATGAGTCCACGAAGGCTGTCTCAGCGTGTTGGACCCCCAAACACCTGACACAGACATCGTGCTTGTCCCCATCCTCGATGAGGACACCGCACCCAAGAGAACAGCGGGACATGCCACGCTGGAGAAATTAGCTCTTTTAGAATGCAGACGGTGATTCACCGTCTGCAGCTCAAACACCTCTGGAACTGCCGAGACGCCCAGGGGAAGTTGCTGCAGGAAGGGACAGTCCGCTGCACCACGTCGTAGAACCGGCAATGTAGAGCTTTTGCTAAGCAGCAAGAGAAGATCTTCATAACCGAAGGCTCCGAAGAACAAAAGGTGAATGAATGATGCACGCCGTCTCCCTTTTATACCCGGATGTCCGGGGCGGAGTCCGGCATGCAAATTTCATTTGCCAATTTTCATTGGCCTTTTCTAAGTAGTCGGAAACGATTGGTTCTCAGGGACGAACCCCATCTGTCGGTTCGACACAACGTCGAGAGACCGACAGAAAGGGAACGTCTCGGTTACGTTTGTAACCTCGGTTCCCTGATGGAGGGAACGAGACGTTGTGTCCTCTTGCCACAACACGTGCTGTCCTCTGCAGCAGTCGTGAGAGGTCTCAGGCTCCTCAGAACTAAGGTGAATGAATGATGCACGCCGTCTCCCTTTTATACCCGGATGTCCGGGGCGGAGTCCGGCATGCAAATTTCATTTGCCAATTTTCATTGGCCTTTTCTAAGCAGTCGGAAACGATTGGTTCTCAGGGACGAACCCCATCTGTCGGTTCGACACAACGTCTCGTTCCCTCCATCAGGGAACCGAGGTTACAAACGTAACCGAGACGTTCCCTTTCTGTCGGTCTCTCGACGTTGTGTCGAACCGACAGATGGGGTTCCAATGGAAAACGCCATAACACGGTGCCCTGTCACAATCTCAACGAAGCGACGGTGACTGGCCTGGGCGTGTCAGCCGTGAACGCTACCGCGAAATTGTAACCTACCAGTGGGTAGGTAGGGGGTCCCAGAGCTTTCTTGAAAGGTGGGAAGGCCCCTACCTTCGGCCTCACAGGCGGCGGCCTTGTTTCTCTAACAGCGAGAAGCCGCCCGGAACCGTAAGGCACTGGGTAAGCGCTACTTCCTCAAGTGGGGGATGCGCTACAGAGACCACTTCCTACCGCAGGGAGGAGAATAGTGGAGATACCAACATGGTCTCACCGATGGGGAAGAACTCATGGGAAGAAAGTGCGGCTGAAGAGAAAACCGCGAGGTGGAGGTCCACCCGGGGAGGTCATGGGTTACCAAGGTGGGAACCAGCATGAGGATACATCAGACGGAACCGCCCTACTGGGGAGTTGCAACGTCTGGTAGCACTAGGTCCGGTTAGAGCTATGCAGCGAATAACTCAGGTGAACCCGGCCTAAGGGGCAGGGCTGCTCTGCCCAGCCCGCCCCAGGGGGTGCTTGCTTAGTGATGGATGGAGTGCCTGTTCTTCGCCCAGTGGGGAAAGAATGGAGGCTAAATCGGTATACTGACCCACTCGAGAGAGGGGGAAAAAACCGAACAGGCGTACACCCTACCAGTTGCCGGTCCTACATGTGGCCATGCAGGACGCGGGCTGACACCGGCTCTACGCGGAGGTTGTAAAACCTCGCGAAGGTGTTGGGTGTAGCCCAACCCGCAGCTCTGCAAATGTCTGCGAGAGAGGCCCCCCGTGCCAAGGCCCAAGAGGAGGCAACACCCCGGGTGGAGTGGGCCCTCACTCCTAGGGGGCACGGGCGATTTAGGGATTGGTAAGCTGCCTTGACAGCGTCCACAATCCAGTGGGCCAACCTCTGCTTGGAGACAGCTCTCCCCTGTTGCTGACCTCCGAAACAGACAAAGAGCTGATCCGAGCTCCTGAAACTCTGTGTGCGGTCTAAGTAGAGGCGCAGCGCGCGTACTGGACACAACACGGACGGGGTTGGGTCTTCCTCCCCAGTGGGGAGCGCCTGTAAGTTCACCACCTGGTCCCGAAAGGGAGTGGTGGGAACCTTGGGCACGTAGCCGGGCCGAGGTCTCAGGATAACGTGAGAATCCCTGGGTCCGAATTCTAGGCAGTCAGGGGACACGGAGAAAGCCTGTAGATCCCCTACCCTCTTGATGGAGGCGAGCGCCAAAAGGAGAACCGTCTTCATCGTAAGATGAGGAAGAGAGGCATCCCCTAGGGGCTCGAAGGGGGGCCTGGTGAGACCTGACAGGGCTACATCCAGGTCCCAAGAGGGTATGGAGTGCGGACGAGGCGGGTTACGCCTCCTCGCACCCCTTAGGAATCTAATGACCAGGTCGTGCTGCCCTAGAGACTTTCCAGCAACTGAGTTGTGATGAGCAGCAATGGCGGCTACATACACTTTCAGTGTGGAGGGGGAGAGGTTAGTCTCGAGTCTCTCTTGTAGGAAGGACAGCACGGACCCGATCGCACAACTCCGTGGGTCTTCTCCTCGAGAAGCACACCAGGTCGAGAAGAGGCGCCACTTGTAGGCGTACAGTCGCCTAGTGGCAGGTGCCCTAGCCTGAGAAATGGTAGCTACCACCGCCGGGGGCAGACCACTCAGGATCTCCTCGTCCCGTCCAGGGGCCAGACATGGAGGTTCCAGAGGTCTGGCCTGGGATGCCATAACGTGCCCTTCCCCTGGGAAAGCAGGTCCTTCGTCAGGGGAATCGGCCAGGGGGGAGCTGTCGTCAAGAGCATTAGCTCCGAGAACCAAGTCCGGTTGGGCCAGTGTGGCGCAACGAGTAACACTTGATGCTCCTCTTCCCTGACCTTGCACAGGGTCTGTGCAATGAGGCTCACTGGGGGGAAGGCGTACTTCCGCTTGTCCCGCGGCCAGCTGTGCGCTAGGGCATCCGTGCCGAGGGGTCCCTCGGTCAGAGAGTACCAAAGCGGGCAATGGGTGGTTTCGAGGGAGGCAAACAGGTCCACCTGGGCCTGCCCGAACTGCACCCAAATGAGCTGGACTGCGCGGGGGTGGAGTCGCCACTCTCCGCGAGGCGTAGACTGACGAGAGAGCGCGTCGGCTGTCTGGTTCAGGTCGCCTGGGATATACGTGGCACGCAGGGAGCGGATCACCTGCTGACTCCACCGGAGGAGGCGTCGGGCAAGTCGTGTTAACTGCAGTGAGCGAACGCCACCCTGACGATTGATATACGCTACTGCAGTAGTGCTGTCCGACCGGACCAGCACGTGCTTGCCCTGCACGAGAGGCAGCAGCCTCTTCAATGCAAGTAGCACAGCCCACAACTCTAGGCAATTGATATGCCAGCGCAGGCGGGGGCCCGTCCAAAGCCCCGACACTGCGTGCCCGTTGCACACTGCACCCCAACCCTGCAGGGAGGCGTCTGTTGTCACCACGACATGCCTCGTAACCTGCCCTAGGGGTACCCCTGCCCGAAGGAAGGCCATGGAAGACCACGGGGTTAGGGTGCGTCGGCAGCGAGGCGTAATCACCATCTGCCTGCTGCCGGTGTGCCACGCTCCCCAAGGAACTCGACTCAGGAGCCAGTGTTGAAGCGGCCTCATGTGCATCAACCCGAGGGGTATCACCGCCGCCGAGGATGCCATGTGTCCCAGGAGCCTCTGAAATAGTTTCAGGGGAACCGCCGACTGCGTGAAATGATCCAGGCAGTTCAACACCGACTGGGCGCGTACTGCGGACAGTCGCGCTGTCATGGTGACAGAGTTGAGTTCCATACCAAGATAGAGGATGCTCTGCACAGGGGAGAGCATGCTCTTCTCTCGGTTGACCTGTAGTCCCAATCGATCTAGGTGCCGGAGCACCAGGTCCCTGTGTGCACACAACAGATCTCGCGAGTGAGCCAAGATAAGCCAGTCGTCGAGATAGTTGAGTACCCGCACACCTCTCCCCCTGAGGGGAGAGAGGGCGGCCTCCACGATCTTCGTAAAGACTCGTGGAGACAGAGACAGACCGAAGGGGAGGACTCTGTACTGATATGCCCGACCCTCGAAAGCGAACCGTAGGAACGGGCGATGACGAGGGAGAATCGAGACATGAAAGTAAGCGTCCTTCAGGTCGATTGCCATGAACCAATCCTGACATCTGACGGATGCCAGGATGCGCTTCTGCGTGAGCATCCTGAACGGCAGCTTGTGCAGGTGTCTGTTCAGGGTACGCAGATCTAGGATGGGGCGCACCCCCCCGCCTTTTTTGGGGACGATGAAGTAAGGGCTGTAAAACCCCTTGGACATCTCGGCTAAGGGGACGGACTCGATCGCACCCTTCGCCAGAAGGGTGGCGACCTCGCTCCGTAGTACGGGAGCATCCCGGCCTCTGACCGAGGTGACGAGGATGCCCCGAAACTTGGGCGGGTTTCTGGCGAACTGGATCGCGTAGCCGAGACGGATCGTCCTTCTCAGCCACCGTGACGGTGTGGGAAGCTCGAGCCAAGCTCCCAGGGACCGTGACAGGGGGACTAAGGGAACGATCTGCTTCATCGACCCCCCGGGGGGTGGTTCGATGGCTGGCAGTGCGGGTCTCTCGCCGGGGGGCCCCCGGGAAGAAGACTGGCTCTGCTGGTTTGCCTGCCTGGCGATGCAGGTCCCCGCACCGTCGATTTGAGAGTGCTGAGGGCTGCAAAATACATTCGATGTTGCGCCTCGCCAAGACGCAACGTCGAGTGGCCGAACACCGTCTGACAGAGGGTGAGAGCGGCTGTGAAGAACACCCAGGGAGATAGGAAACTCTTTTTGTGAAAAAGTGGGCGCTAGGCCCCCGTGGGATCGGCCGGGATCGACCGTCCAGCGATGACATGGCTGGAAACGGGCCCGATGGTGTTAACCTCCCTGGGGTCTTCCCGTCAGGGTCGCTTCTTCCTCGAAGGTTGCTGACGGGGTGGTGGTCTCCCCTTCGACGCCCTTTTCCGGGGTGCCGCCTGGGTAGGGAGCGCTGGAACCGGAGCTGGCTTCGAAGGGGGCCGGGGCTGCTGGGAAGCAGAGGCCGCACGGGAACTCGAAGGCCTACGGGCGGCCGAGTCTCGGCGGGGAAGAATATGGCTAATCGCCTCCGTCTGCTTCTTCACCGTCGAGAACTGCTGAGCGAAGTCCTCGACAGTGTCACCAAACAGCCCACCCTGCGCAATGGGCGCGTCGAGAAAGCGGACTTTCTCGGCGTCGCTCATCTGCGCAAGGTTGAGCCAGAGATGCCTCTCCTGGACCACCATGGTGGACATCGCCCGACCCAGGGCCCGCGCGGTCACCTTGGTCGCCCTTAGAGCGAGGTCGGTGGCGGTGCGGAGTTCCTGCATTAACCCCGGGTCGGTCTTACCCTCGTGGATCTCTTTCAACGCCTTGGCCTGATGGACCTGCAGGATGGCCATGGCGTGGAGAGAGGAGGCAGCTTGGCCCGCGGCAGTGTAGGCCTTCGACACCAGCGATGCCGAAGTCCTACATGCCTTGGACGGGAGTTTCGGTCGACCTCTCCAGGTGGACGCCGCCTGCGGGCACAGGTGCACCGCGACTGCACGTTCCACCTCGGGCACGTCGACGTAACCCCTAGCCGCCCCACCATCGAGGGAAGAGAGAGCGACGGAACCGGTTTGACGTGTACGCGCCGAAAAGGGGGCGTTCCACGTCTTCGCCAGTTCCTCATGCACCTCCGGGAAAAATGGAACCGGGGTTGGGCGCGGCTTGGAGTCGCGCTCAGAGCCCAAGAACCACGTATCCAACCGTGAGCGCTGGGGGAGAGGCACCGGAGTACACTCTAACCCAATGCACACGGCGGCCCGGGAAAGCATAGCCGACATCTCGACATCCGCCTCCTCCTGAGCTCAACCCCCCCTAGGAGGGAGCTGCAGAGAGTCGTCGGGATCGGATGCCAGCAATTCGCTCTCCGATGCTGCGATGGACATCTCATCCTCATCATGCATCATGTCCGACTGCGTGAAGGAGGACGCTGACGGTGTGGCACCGCCAGCTGGGGAGCAACGAGGCGAGCGAGACGGGGTGCGAGCGGTCCGCGAGCACTTGGCTGACGGATTAGCGCTCGCAGAAATCTCCATATCACCCTCGCCGCTCGCCTTGGTGAACGGAATGGCCTTAGCCATCCTCGTCACAGCCCGGGAAGCATGCGAGGTGGTGGCTGATTCTCGGGAGAAAACAGCCACCAGTGACCGCAACGTCTCTATGACCATCTGCCCGCAGTGCGGGCAAGATGAGTCCACGAAGGCTGTCTCAGCGTGTTGGACCCCCAAACACCTGACACAGACATCGTGCTTGTCCCCATCCTCGATGACGACACCGCACCCAAGAGAACAGCGGGACATGCCACGCTGGAGAAATTGAATATGAATTCATTGAATTTATTTATTTATACATTTGTTCCTTCTTTTCTTTAGTCATTCATTCCCTCCCTCCCGCCCTCCCTCCCTCACTCACTCATCTACTTAAATTGCTGATTGAGGAACATGGCATTCACCTTTAGGCCATGTTTATCAATACAATATGCCAAAAAATGTTTCCATGTCTTCTTGATACTGAAATACAAACAAAAAGTCATCCTTCGCCTTGGACCCCTCAGGACCTTTCTGATGACATTTTGTTGATCGTCCCTGTGCATCCGCAAAAATACAGGCTCTGTCACCTCCCCATGGAATAAGTCTCTGTGACGTGGTACTCTGAATGTAGGTCTCTGACAATGGCTGGCTGCTGCACCTGGTAAAGTAAAGACACAAGTTTGTATTCATGTATGTATATGTGCATGCATGTATATAGGCACATATTCAGCATACATGCAATAGATTTCACTCCGCTGCCATGTTGAAATCGAAAAGGTGGGAAGAAAACCGGAAGGACAGATAGACTGCAATGGTTTGGACTAGTGTTGTCAAAAGTACCGGTACTTCGGGTCCAAGTCGGTACCTAAAAATAAAAAAGTTGTCGGTACCTCATTTTCACAAGACCCGGTAGTACCGACGTACCGGGTCAACCGGGTACTGATGCTCTGTCTGACAGGTTGTTAGTCGGAAACTTTTTATAGACGCAACAAGACGTGATGAGCGGATAAGCGCGGCTCCGATCCACAAGAGACGCGCACAGAAATACTTCAGATTAAAGTCATATCACGAAGAAAACGAACAGAGTTTTATTGTGAAAGGAGGAAACATCCGGATTTAAGTTAACAAGTTCAAGCGGTAAGTTTCAAATTATGTTCGCGTTTGCATTATGAATGTTGTAGCATATGTTAAGTTAAAGGTTACGTCAAAATAAACATCCCTGTTTGCGTGTTAATTTGTTAGCGCCAATGCTAATCCAGTCAAGTGTCCTTATTAACCATTTAATGCTTTTATAACTGTAATGGAGTAAAATTAATGGGAGGACAGGGTGGGGTTTACAGTACCTAGTATTTTATTTAGGCCTCAATCTATGTGCTAGAAAACTATCATACTAACTGCATGACTAGCAATGTGTATGTCTTGGATAGATAACTCTATTAGGTTTAAAAAGCCACATTTAAACTAAAGAAAAATATATCTGTTGCATTTATTATTTTAATATACAGTTACCTTAATGCAAGTAATCTTGTGTAAATGCAGTATAAAAACTGAGGTTTGCTTTAATATTGCATATGCATGTTTGTTCAGTCAGTTGACTTACTGAAGTTTATTCTATTTGTCTTATACAGCAGCAGACTGAGGAGGATATTCATCAGCATGAAAGACCCCAGTGAGCACACAACAGTTTCAGCAACAATTAACTTATACTTCATGTATACAAAATGGCATTGCTTTCTATACATTTATATTAACAATGAGCTTTATTAATAAAATTGTGTTTCAATTAGCATGTACTTGTGTTTTGCTTTGGTACCGAAATTGGTACCGAGAACCGTGGAATTTTACTGGTATTGGTACCGAATACTGAAATTTTGGTACCGTGACAACACTAAGTTGACTACCATCGGGTGTCTGTGACATGAAAAAAACAAATGATGCGTTTAAAAACAACGTTAGATTGGCTGTGTGTGCGCGAATGAAACCCCAAATGGCAGTTTCAACAGTCACTAATATGTTCTCACTTTACCAACAGTGACTTTACAGATGTAATATTATTATCTTGGCTGGATAGTCTATCATACACTTGTTGAATGCACCACCACTGGCAAATCAATGGAACCTCCTCCTAAAACACACACATACACGAACGCACACACAGTAGTTTGATGGCATATGTTTTCTTGTGTGAAAATCCAGCTTACCTCTGTGAATGTTAATGGACACAATGTGCAGGTGCATACTGTGAAACACAAATAACACTGTAAGAGTTATGCTTTTATTATCTAACAGCTCTGACAAATGTAAACATTCTTACCATCAGCATGCAGATAATTAACTAAGGCCTAGATCCTAGCGTAAACTAAGCCTTGTCTGTGAAACCGGGCCACAATAGTACACAGTAAATGTTGTCGTGCAGTCTTCTACAATCTTGAGGCAAGCATTTACGAATCTGAAATTAAAGGCAGATCGGTTACATCCTTGTGAAAGCTGCCAGGTTTAAAATATGCATTGTTCAGCTTTGGCTCGGTCTAGGGATGTAACGATTCACTCAGCTCACGATGCGATGCGATTCACGATTCTGATCTCACGATGCGATTTATTCACGATTTACTCACGATTTATTTTTAAAAAATGAGTTGAAACAAATTAGAAATGAACAACTTCCCTTGCATTATTTCTTAAATGCTTACGTTTCTTTGCATAATAAAATAATGTTTTATTTCAAATAACAAAAGTAAACTGCGATTTTATAACAAATTAATAATAGAAAAAGTCTCTTTAATATAAACAAACTAATACTGTCTGTGCTTTTCTTGGATTTTTTTGCATTTAAGAAATATCAGCATGTCCACGTTTAGGTTTGCAGTGAAAATAGCGGCCCCTGCTGTTCAAAAAATGTATTGCGATTCAGTTCACACCTCAACCGATTTGAATCGTCACTCATTATAACCGATTTTCAACCGGCTCACGGTGAATCGTTACATCCCTAGTCTTGAGCCCTGTTCGCACGGGATTAGTATTATCTGGGGACCTCTGGTCATTTGCAATAATTGCAGAGATTGTCTGTGATCATGTTGCGCATTCGCACTGGATAAGTGAACTCTGTGATTTTACTCAAATTTACTCGAATAAACTCACGAAAGAGAACTTAACACGGATGCGCTGTCTGACAGAGATTCACCGAAGCAGCCTTTAGCCCGTTACTGTACACACCAGACTGGACCTCGCGTTGCGTTTTGCCGCGTCCCACAGTTTAGAAGCTGTCTATCTTCATTGAACATGTCAAAGAAACTGTTTCAAATCACGCGAAAAAGAGCGTGATTACATAATGTAATGCTAGACAAAGGATGTCAAAACAACCTGATGCTGCATTAATTGCGTTAAATATTTTTCACGCGTTAATTTGAAATAATTAATCGCATGCGTTAACGCGTTACCGTTGACAGCCCTACTTGAAAGTCTTGTCGTTGTAGGTGTAGTTGTATGTAAACAGAAGAATGTTCCTTACCGCATGTCATCCATCTCCATATATTCCTTCTTTTTTGTTTCGCTCTTCTGATCCTGTCATGTTTTTTTACAGTGAATATTTTCTCTCTGCCAATATTATTGTTGTCTGGTATGTAGCGACATAACCCAGCACCCAAAATACTGTGAAAACACTCCAACGCAGCTTCCATTCTTTGCGTAAGATGACTGAAAAGGCGCACAGAAACCTTGAAAAAATGAGATACGATCCCGCCAAATCTTGTTCAAAATTTCAAATCGCAGAGATGCCGATTCGCACTGGACTAATATTATCACAGCACCTCGGTGTTCCTCAAAATATGGTAGGTAATTTGTGGGGAAATTTTTACTTGACAAATTACAGACATGGGCATTTCGCACGGGATTAAGATCACAGACAATCTCTGCGATTATTACAAATGACCAGAGGTCCCCAGATAATACTAATCCCGTGCAAATAGGGCTTTAGACTGCATGGGTTCTGAAATCACCCACTTGGTGTACAGGTCAGTCATGGTACGGACATACTTGTTTCTGGTAGTGGTTCAATCAATGTAAACCGAGCACCTCCCAAGCTTCTTTTACCTGCATGGGACAACATTAGCATCAGTCAAATGCTGGTAAAACTGTACACAAGCTTGAGACTAGCTTGTTAGTCTCATGAGTATGCACAAATATTGTAAGCAGTACCTTAATGGAATGCAAGACTGGCACAACAGTTTGATGGGGTCATGCAGCTGGCAGCAGTGACAAGATCTCACCTAAGAGCAACACAAAAATGTCTAGGTTGGTGAGAACAATAAACTAAAAATAACTTCTAAATCAAGAAGGTACCTAACAACCTGAGGTGGCAAAAGTTCTTAAGTACAGATACTTTAAAAAATAGGAAAAAGTATCAATTAAAAGTAAAGTACCACATCTGTAGTATATGACCCATTCTTTCACATCGTTGATTATTGTGGACCAATAGTAGCCAGCAATAACCCTGTTTTGAGTGACTCTGACACCGCTGTGATTGACAGGTCCTGGGTTATTGTGGCACTCTGTAAAATCAGATGTTTTCTCTTCCTCTGACAGGACAACTAGCCGTATGTACCGTGTAGAAGAGTCTGTCATCGGTTTAAAGAGGAAAGGTTGCAGTTCAAAGTAAAGAAAAATAAATCATATTAATATCTGACTCAGATTAAACTATATTTATGATCACTTTTATCACTATATGATCACTAATATGATATTAATACCCTGCTGAAAAAAATAAGCAATTCTATTGGATTTAATGGTTATAATAGAAATGGTTTTGGTTGGGATGGAAACTATGGTCTATGTACTGTGGCAGATATCTGAATAATCCCCAAAACAATACAAAACAGGAACTTTGTAATGGTTTTAATTGTAGAAAGCTAATGGTTCTGTTATCAAATCTATTTTTATTCAGCAGGGCACCGAAGTACGAGAGAGATCTGAACAGGTAATGTACAGTTAACGTATAAATTAAGCACATGACATATTGTGTAACGTTAGACAGTTTCTCGGTATTTAGTTACCTTTGAGGGTCTCATTCGCAGACGCCCGTTTTATCTTCCGACGCTCTGTAGGGCTGTCAGGAATTTCTCCTTTTAAGAGATAATATTTAAATTGTTCATCAAATGCAAAAGAATCCATACTGCTATCACATATCACCAGATATCGAGCACATCCGCAGGACAAGTGTCGTGATTCTTTTAAAGTGGGTTGCTCGATTTGCACATGCGCAGTACAAATCAAGCAACCCCTGAACGGATCGAGTCGACTGTCGTGAAAACTGGATTAACCGGAAGTGGCGTCAGTGTCGCGCATGCGCGGAACAAATCATGTTTCCGGGACGGATTGGGTAGCGACAACGCTGTTTGCACTTTAAAAGAATCCAGTCCTCTCCAGCTCAGAATTACTTGTTGCATATCATTTATTTCAGACGGCTCAGTTTAAATTTTGTAAATTGTACAAATGCCTATTGAAAAGACTGAGTCAACTAAAAAATGAAGATGAGATACTTTTTACAGTATAGACTAAAGCTCAACATCGTCATTGACACATAGACAAAATGTTAAATGCTCTCTCGTTTGTTAGTGACTTTAAATAAAGAAGCATCTGTTCAACAAATAATGCGTTCATGTCATTTTCACCTTGAGCTCCTGACAGGAGACTAGAATAAAAGGCTGAAGGGAGAGTCTAGTTTTAATCTCTCTTTCTCTGTCTGGCTCTCTGTTGTTTTATGTGATTGAAGGCTTTTACATGTTTTATTTGTCTGAATGAGAATATAGTCAGTGTCACACATTTTTTAAAAATAAACTTAAACATAAACTTCTGATTAGTATAAAACCATTAAGGATGGTTTTATACATTTGGGACGATTCTACCTAGGGCTGTCACGATAAACCGACAATAAATATCAGGTGATTTATGCACAGCTTTTGAGTGAAATATGGGAAAATGCTGCTGCATCCGAAAGCCAGAGGGCACTCTCGTGTGGAAACTCCAAATACGCACTGCAGAAGAAGACCATAACACGTTCTAGAATCTAGGCAATGCCTATGGACATCTTTTCATCACTGTTCCTCAAGCCTCATCAGGTATTTTTATGATAATAAAGTATATTTATAATGATCATGTTTGACGGGTGTTGCTTTTTCAAATGCACTTTATAAGCGACTCAAACTCGCACTGCTTTAAGATCGAGCAGCATTTCCTACTGATCCCAGAGCCGTGCTTCACGGACAAGCTACTAGGGGTGTAACGGTTCAAGTTACTCACGGTTCGGTCTGTGTCACGGTTTTAGGGTCACGGTTTCGGTTCGGTTCGATTTGTGCTATGTTCAGGGAAAAGGGACTACTGACTAGGGCTGCAACTAACGATTATTTTGATAATTGATTAGTTTGACGATTATTTTTCGATTAATCGATTAATTGGGTAAAAATGTAATTACATCTTTTGCTTATAATAAGTAAATCAGATATGGGAAAAGTATACACAACTGAACTCATTAGCCTTCTCCCAAAATGTTGTGAATGTTTCCATAATTAACACACCTGGTGAGTTGATTCAGGTGTGTCATATTAGAAGCAACTGACAATAGTGTCTCCCAAACGTGGGAGCGAGGGGAGGGTCGGCCAAGGAAATATTTTTTTGTGCCATGAAAAGTGAGATATTTGTCATTCAAATATAGTGAAGTACAGTAAAAAGTAAACGTCACAGACCAACTAATCGATAATGAAATTCGTTGACAATTTCATTATTGATTATTATCGATTTTATCGATTAGTTGTTGCAGCTCTACTACTGACAAATAAAAATAAGAACAAATAATCAAGCTACAAGTAACAGCACCAATAAAACAACAGAGCAGAAAATGAAATAAGATACTGTATATATACCTTTTAAGGTAGAAATGGATTAAAGTAATCAAATAAAACATAACATTGCATATGTGCAAATGAAATAAAGACGAATCATAAGCTGTTGAGTCACAAGCAGTGAGTGATTTCCTTGACTTTGAACAGACAGCAGGAATATGCTGCTGTCGCTTTAAGAGGAATGAAACACATCCTGTACACTGATACTGTACACATGCGTTGTTTTTCGTCCGTTCACTTAAGACATAACTACTGTTTGTTAAGATACTGGACAAGAGGGGCATGTTGACCTACTTCGTGTGTGAATTTGTCCGTTTAAGCGCTTCAAAGACAACTCAATATTTGCGCCATGTCTGAGACTTTCCTTATGCGCACTTCAGATCTTCTCACAGCGTGCAAGCGAGTTTTCTTGTGCATCATCTGGCACTTAAATGTTTAAATTGGCAAGACTTGAATGAGTGTAGTTTAAACAGCAACATGTGCTGTTCAGGTCTCACCTGCACTCGCGCGCTCACAACACCCGGGTGATGAAAGCAGAAATGACTGCTCATATTACAGCATACGTCAATCCTATTGAAATGTGTCTACGTTATTTGATTTGTTGTAGGTATTAAATGTGTATCCATCGACAAACATACATTAGCTGAACTTTGTCAGTCTGTTTTATGCATTATAATTTTTAACGAACCATATTATAAATGCGTCGTCAGATTTAAGATGAGCCGCGTGCCGAGCCGTTGGTGGAGAACCGTGCGGTTCAATTATTTACCGAGAACCGTTACGCTCCTACAAGCTACGCATTAAAACAAATATGGACACATTGCATATCGCAGCCAGCTTGATTACAATAGGATTTAGTGGTATCGCGATAAATTATCGTGCAGCCCTTCTAAAATTAACCCACTATGGTATGTCGTGTAAAGTAGATCATTTGGGACACAGCTACAGTGTTTATTCACCTTCACACTTCTGTTGTGTTACAGTATTATATCATTTCTGCTCTCTTTGTGCATGTGTGATGATGACATTCCTGCAACAGATGGCCTTCCGGACCAAACATCCGCTTCACCTGTCCTTGTATCAGCAAATAAGATCAGGTCAGATGCTCCGTGTAAACAATATTTTGTGATGTTGCTAAAAGTTCTGTTTCTCATTTGAGCTGAAGTTTCAGTAAACGACTGAAGTTTAAAGAATACTTCATATTTTACTTAAGAAAAGGGCTACTTTTGATGATATTGTCTCATGGCGTCTATATCTTTATTAATGATGTAAAATGACGTTGCTTGCAGGAATTCAGTGTTTTTTTTTGAGAGGCTGCAGATGGCACAGTCGATGGGCTCATAGATGTGACCGTGTTACTGGAAGGCCCTCCGGACGGCACACGTCTCTGCCAAAGCCTCGCGGTCTCTCCAGGCCGAGGGTTTACGGAGGGTTAGAGGCGAGCAGATGTCAGGGATTTGGAACAGAAGAGATGGTTCATGTGATCAACTAATAAGTACATAATGTGCCCATTGAGCAAACATGAGAAGGTTCACTCTCATTTTTAGTTGTCCTGTTCATGTGAAGAGTAAAATCAAAACCTTTACAGTCAGTGTTTGGTTGAAATGAACTAGAACTTTTGTTCCATCGTGTGTCTTCTGGGGCAGTTGTGACTTAATGATTAGAGAGTTGGATTTGTAATCTGTCGCTTGTGGGTTTGAGTTTCTGTACTGGCAGGAGTGAATGAACATCACTGTCATCTTGAGCAACACACCTTAAGTCCCACCCCTGCCACTGCTGTGTGTGTGTGCGCATTTGAATGGGTGAAATACAGAGCACGAATTCTAAACATTGAATACTTGGCTACACTTCACTTAAACCTAACCCTAACACAAAGAAACAAAATGTAGGAACGGTCTCTTGTACATTTCTGAAATACATTTTAGTGTGTCACTAATGTTCTCACGTCTCTCCACACGTGATCATCTTGGAGTTCTTTTAAGCCAGTGCATTAAAAATGTCAAAAAAGCCAGTGCATTAAATGACACAGCTGTTATCTTTGCAGCACAAACAGAAAACTAACGCAAACACGAGGAGTGAAATGTTACAATTCACCCCATAGTCTGGGCTAGGTTTAACATACCCTGAGGTGAGATGTAACGTTATGATAGCCACACTGTAAAAAAATGATTTGTTGTTTTTTGTTGTTTCAACCTAAAAAATAAGTTACCTGGTTGCCTTAAAATTTTAAGTTAGTTCAACTTAAAAATATTAGTTCACTTAATGAATTTGTTGCAAACTTGTTGTGTTGACTAATATTTTTAAGTTGCACTAACTTAAAATTTTAAGGCAACCAGGTAACTTATTTTTTTTAGTTGAAACAACAAAAAACAACAAATCATTTTTTACAGTGCAGCGCGGCGAACTAAACTACATGTGCTTGGGGTTGGTTCTAACATGTTTGAATGTTGTTACAACTGACACAGAGTCTTATAGCCGTGAATTAGCTCCCCTTACAGCAAACAGCAAAAACATCAGCACCAACAACTTGCATGAGAAATATCTACACAGACATACAACTAACATCATTTAGCTTTGATGAGTTTCACTACAAATCAGCCATTGTCATTACAAAAATAATTGAAGACAAAAAACTTTTGTATGTTTTCTGTCTGTGCTTACGTTTAGGCTGCTCTAGAGACTCGGCCTTCTTCTTTGACTTTCCTCTTTCTTCACCTTCCTTCAGGACTGACCTAAGCGCAGTTGCAGCGGGACCGTTAACTTGTGCTCGTGAGAGAGGGTCGTTTTTCACGATGATTGCCCGAGAAGACGTAGTGTGAGGCATGCGTAACTGCACATTCACGTTCTTCGTACAAACATGACGGCAGACGTAGAATCCACAGCTAGATCAACGAGGATAGAAGCCATATAATTACAACGACCATCATTTGAAGTCTCACAAAATTCTGGAATGATTGTACATTATGCAATTTTTTTCAACATTGATCGTACATCGTACAGAGGTCTAAATGATGGTACAAATACGATAATTATGGTACATATGGCAACATTGCCACCATTGCCACCATTGCGACTGGCTTACTTACCGGGAGACTGCTGATTTTGCTTAATCCATAAATATAAACAATTTACATTTAACAATTTACATGCGCATTAACATACCTTAACTTGAACAAATATTTTCTTTCTCCATGTTTTGGTATTATTGAAAATTGTTCTGGTGTATTGTAATTTTAGGTTTCCGCTCCTGATAACAATATAATGTTAAATTAAAATAACAACATACCTAAATTAAATAATATACTTCAATTGAATAATTGACAGTATTTTCTGACAATCCGACAGCATTTATTTCAGTTAAGTTTCATCACATTGGATAGAGAAAAACGTGCAATAATATCATGTATGTTAATGCAATATACTGTCTTGAAATTTGTTCCCTCAAGTAGTACTATTATTATTTATAATATTTGTTTAATTATATTGCATGTAAAGCTGCTTTGCAACAATGAAGATTGTGAAAAGCACTATACAGTATAAATAAAATTGAATTGAACAGTGAGCCTGTGATGAGCATCTTCATCTCATGTAAGTGAACCTCATTTATCTCTCAAAAGTGCTTTATGTTTAGTTTGTGTTAAATATTGTGAATCAGTGCAAATTTTGTTTTTCTATGTCAGGAAAGTAAACCGGTAAAACTGAAAAATAAACCATACATATGTCCTATGGTGTGACACAGCATGCATTTAGAGAACAAAGTTTTTTATATTATATTATTATTTATATATATAATATAAAATACTTAGCATAAGAGAGATTTTATGCTGTTACACTACAGGACACATTTACAGTTCATTTGTCAACTACCCAAACACAGACGCGAGCTCTCACGGGGGTTTGTTCAGATTTTCGAGTTTGAAGTGTATGCGTGACGTAGTTGCTAACTTGTTGATGTTTTTGAAGACCAATCCCCTAAACCGTAAATGTCACATGACGGCTTAATCTGAATACAGGATGTTTTTGAATGGCTGTCATTGGAGATGCTCTCTGTCACTTTGATTCATTGATCTTATAATGTTTTTTTCTCTTCACTGCTTTTACAAAGGAGGCTGTTAATGTGTGTTTGCCAGCAGGTTTAGCTGTAGATGAAATGATAAATGAAAATTCATCACTTTGTATTTGAACACAAAACATATTTAGTGAGAGATTCATGAGTCAAAGCACCAGCATGTAGTTTTATTACCAGCGTAAATTCTTACGGCTCTTCTTCATTGAAATGTTCTGCGTACAGAAAGTTCAGAGAGAAATATCAAAGCGCTATTCAGATGGAGACATTATATAATGTTTGTGTGTGTGTTTGATGTTCTTAGTCAAGGTCATTTAGAATCACGTGATGTTCAGACAAATATACTGTGATCCAATTTCTGTAAAAACAATCTGTATGTCTAAAAATATAGTAAAAAAAATACAGTATATATATACTGTATATAGACTGTATATATAGTTTTATAGTGAGATAAAGTTTATAAGTTATGTGTTATGCTTCACTGATATTCATGTGTCTGGATTCAGAAATAAAGTCAAACTTTTACAGAGACTACAAATGTCTGAAAAAAAGAGAGAAAAGTGGTTTATTTGAGAACCGCACTGAGCTTCATCTGGTAAAATGAAACAAACGCATGAGCTTTTCTTTTAGTTTTGACCCCGTTCTCCAGGGCCGATTGTAGGAGTTTTTTCACAGCGGGGCACAAGTGGGGCCGCAATTAAAACAGAGGAGCCAATCATGTTTTGTATTTAAATGTACATATCATTATAGTCCAGTAAGCTTTAAAATAAGGAATAAACAGTGATAACTTTTAATGGCATTTATTTACTGTTGTAAATGGGAACAGTCAAAATACAATTTGTATTAACTTTAAGGTAACACTTCAGTATGGGGGCAATTCTCGCTGTTAACTAGTTGTTATTAGCATGCCAACGATTGGCATATTGGCTGTTTATTAGTACTTATAAAGCACATATTCTGCATGACCATACTCTACATCCCTAATCCTACCCAATACCTAAACCTAACAACTACCTTACTAACTATTCATAAGCAACAAATGAAGAGTTTATTGAGGAAAAAGTCGTAGTTAATGGTTTGTTAATAGCGAGAATCGCCCCTATACTGAAGTGTGACCAACTTCAATACTGTAAGAAAGTCATTTTGCATCCTGGGCAATTCGCAAAAAAGTTATATAAACTTTACACAAATCAATGCTTCACAACTACTGCCAAAACATAAGACCGGTCTTACAGAAATAAAACACCGTATGAACTGTTTGTGTTTGCTTGAGATGTCCCAGACGCGGAGCTGCGTTTCTCGGGCGGTCCGTGACTGAAGCGGCACACCGCTGTTTGTAGCGCAGTGACAGGAATGTTCAAGTCATGCGCAGATGCTGTGCCAATAATGAGTGTGTTGAGTATTTGCATTCACAAAATCTACGCAGATTACTTAAATCTGGCCCTCATTTATACAATGTGCGAACATATTTGATTATAAAAGTGTGTGTGCGCAAAAATCCACGACAACCTCTTTGATGTGGAAAAGTGCTTATAGCTCCACGTCAGGGTCTGAGCAGACGAACGCTCTTTTGTTTGCCTGAGCTGCAGGTTTTTGAAAATATAAGCATTCTTGCCGCTTGTGAAGGACTTGGACCTTGCCAGGTTAATGACATTAGTTAGACATCGTTTACAAGGCGGAGACCTAAAACTGTTTTCTGCTGCATACAATTTCAACAACATTTGCGATTGATAGATTTCATATCTAAATGAGAAGCGTGCCCTGAAAGCACACGTACATCTGGCAGACATCTATTTGATGTCTGCATTTTCATCTGCAAGACATCTGGCAGATGCTGTTTGCTCATCTCTGAGACGTCTGCTGTCAGACGTCATATAGACCTCTAGAAGATGTCTGGAAGACGTTTATGATTTAGAACGGATGTACAACAGCTCTTTCTAAGATGTTTAGCAGATGTTTTTACACAGCAGATGTTTTCCAGATCTCCAGATCTTTAGCAGACGTCTCACAGATGTACCTGTGTTATCTGGGTTAAAACTAGGCTGTATATTATAAATACATCAGGTTGCTGCACGCGAAGGAAACACAGTCAGCTGCTGTTCAGCCGTGCAAGAACGGCCAAACACATCCGTCTAGCGCACGTTATGTTTGAATTTGTGATCAACAACAGCCTGGCAGGCAATAGAGGGTTGGGGGCACACCGTCGGCCAATCATCTTTTCCACCCCTGGATACGCCACTGCCGTCCTCCCTCGGCTCTATCGTGTTATACATTACCACAGTAAACTGATGTTGTTCACCTAGTTCAAGAATCTTCTCAGAAATGATCATAGTAGAT
Organism: Triplophysa rosa; assembly: GCF_024868665.1. Classification (NCBI taxonomy): domain Eukaryota; kingdom Metazoa; phylum Chordata; class Actinopteri; order Cypriniformes; family Nemacheilidae; genus Triplophysa; species Triplophysa rosa. The sequence continues at coordinate 21,329,138 of NC_079909.1, forward strand.
AATAAATGAGAAAGAGAAGAGTGATCTGTGTGTGTTTGCGCGCATGTCTGCAGGACACTATAGATCGGCCACGATCCTTTGCAAACTGACTTCGCACACTTTTCGCCATCTGATCTATGGGAGGCAAATCCTGCCAAATTTAAATAAATAAATTAAACGATGAAAATGAAAACCAGATTAGCAATTTCATTATACACAACTGCATGCACAATATGTGCCAAAATGAAAAATAAAATGAAATTATTTTATAATTATTATTTTATACCAAAAAACATCTAATACGCACAGCACTATTAATTCATTCGAATGGTTTTTTTTGTCCCATGGCGCGGTGACACAGGCCTGCACTTATAAGTGTTGTAGGTATTAGATGTTTTTTGGTATGACAGCTGAACTTCAAGGAATTTAAACAGGCGCATCATTTAAAACATGCATTCATAACATAGTGCAGCGCTTCGTATAACGATTGGCTCATAATCATAATGAATGAAGTACGCGGGGCTGATTTAAACACATATGAGCCGCTCTTGTGATACCATAAGCGAATTGGTCTGAGGTTAAACACACCTTATCAACCTCAAACCGAACATTACGTGGATTCTATTGTGCTGAGAAAGATCGCTTTGTTTATGTGTTCTTAAAAGCAGTCACAGTGTAATGATGATAGCGTGCTCGGGTGCGGATGGTAATGTACAGTGTGAGCGCAGGTCAGCGGCGGAGTGGGGACAATCGCGCTCCGGCATGTTTCAGGGCACGCTAGAGATATGGGCTCTCCAATGCTTTAGTTTGTTCGTCTGTTAACTTATCAGAGATGCAGAGCACCACACAACAACTTTCGGTATTGCACCAGGCACAGTCATCGTCATCATTACAAAGCGCTAAGGCCAAGCGCCTGACAACAAGGTCTACACACGTTCGTTCGAATAAACGGATATGACGTTTTTTGTGGGCGTTCCCAGTAATGCAGCCGCTCGTCCACACCCACTAATTAACATGTAATTTGCATGACCATGAACAAGAAAAAGAAAATGAAAACGAAAATGAAATAAAAGAGAAAATAAAATCAAATGAAAATCAAAGTTTACATTTTAATTTGAATTGTGTCAGTATTATTGCGTGAACATTAATAAAACCTTTGTAAAAAATGTTTTTACAATTTACTTTTTACATTTGCCTTTTCATTTTCATATTGGCAGTCTTGCCTCGAGATTTTAGTGAAAATGAAATGTCAAATCACCAATTGTATTTTCTTTTTCAATTTGACAAGGACAACGCATTGTCAGTGTAAAAATGAAAATGAAAATAAAATAATTTCATTTTATTTTTCATTTTGGCACATATTGTGCATGCAGTTGTGTATAATGAAATTGCTAATCTGGTTTTCATTTTCATTTTCATCGTTTAATTTATTTATTTAAATTTGGCAGGATTTGCCTCCCATACTGATCAGCATCCCATGGATAAAATAAAACAAAAGTCTTATTCTAGCCCAAACAAGAGCAATATTTTGTTTTAGAGTTGCTGGAAACAACACCAGTTTTGGATATGAAGTAAGAATATAAAGTATATAATGCATTATTGTGCAGTTAGATGTGTCTGACCTCTCTGCGCTCTTGAAACTGTGTGGAGCAAACAGATCTTCAGTTTGTCACAAACACTCGGAACTAATACAGCGAATAATGTGACACTGAATCTGCATATTCGTCCAGATGAACAGATGATTCTATATGCGCTTGTCACACTGCCATCTGCGTGAGGTCAACTCATTTCTCAATTCTGTGCCCACACTCACACACACGCACGCACGCACGCACGCACGCACACACACACACACGCACAGCACACACACACACACACACACACACACACACACACACACACACACACACACACACACACACATGTTGGGTTTCTATGTTTTTAGACGCAATGGTTTTTATACTGTACAAACTGTATCTCATATTCCCTCCCCCTAACCCTAACAATCACACACAACTGTCTGCTCTTTTACATTTTCACAAAAGTTCATTCTGTATGATTTATAAGCTTGTTTCCTCATGGGTACAAAAAATGTCCTCACAAGGACAAGGGTTTTGGATATTGACATCTTTGTGGGGACATTTTGTCCCCATACCGTAGGGTTTACCCTTCCCACACACACACACACGAAGAGAGAGAAAGAGTGTTGTGCAGAAGTGTGTGCGCGCGCGCGCGTGTGTGTGTGTGCATGTGCAGGTCTGTGTGTGTTTGTGTTTTGCATCAGGTTTCTGATCATTGGTGTTAAATCATTTCTTCTATTAATAAAACATTTGTGAATTGTGAAAGACAGACAGATGTGTATTCAATAAGTTATTTGAAGAGTATTTGTAATGTTTCTTAAACTGGTGATTTCTCAGTCTCCTTGAATGGCTGAATATGATGAAGTTCAAATTGGTTTGAAAGGAGATATATTAACTTGTGTAAAATGAGGTCATGCAGTAGTTTCAATCCACATTCTTCTCACAGATACTTCAGCTTCTTCAAGGAAACAGTAAGAAAGTCATTCTGTTTGACATGTTTGCATGGCTGTGGACTTCATAACACGAGTTGACAGTCAATTTAGAACAACTCAATAGAATTACGTGTAGATTTAACCTCTGCGTTTTTTAGTGTAAATGTTCTTGTATTATAAACATTTTACATTGTAATTGTATGATTGTCTGGAAAAAAGAACATGTAACTGTATATTTAGTGAGTGAGTTGATGTGTTTACTTGGTTAATCTGAAGATGCAGCTCTGTAGAAGGAGATTATTTGAGTAGCTCTTCAGTTCGTGTGTGTGTTACTAATGCAAGTTGCTTTTCTATTGAGATTAATGCTGAGAGATCACAGATTTAAACTGTTGTTGATTATTTGATTCATCAATATTTGAATGTTGACTTTTACATGATGAATGCAGAACTTCATTTGAGCATCTGAACTGAAGCTCGTCCAGCTATGAAGAGATCTGGAGGACTATGGGATGTTGTCTGATATTTAGTGTTGAAGGAACTGACTGTGAATCATCTAAACACTCACACGAGTCCTGCTGTTTTTCTTTTGTCTTTGTTTCTTCATGATAAATGTGTTCAGGTGGGTTCTGGTGATCAGGGGCGGATTAAGGTGGTCAGGCTTCCCTTATGTGGCTTTCAGTTGCTTTTGGAACTGGGCACGGTTTGCATGAAAAATGGTTCATGTTAAAGCTGTCACGCGAACTCAGGTGCGCACCAGGGTACTGAACCCTGCGCATGCGCTTTAACCGATTACAAACACATGTAAAGATGATAACGTTGGTAATTTAACCTTGAATTTGAGCAAGAGTGAGCCTGCATTGTTTTGTGCATTGCGAGTGGAATCAGAGCGGCAAATGAATGGTAATATGATGTTTCCAGCGTCTGCCAAACAAGTTTATACAAGTAACACGCAAAATATGAACGGCCCCTTAAAACACCTCCATGGATCTTTAGTGAGATACAAACCACTGTGCATTACATTTACATTTACTCATGCGGCACACGCTTTTATCCAAAGCGACTTACAAGTAGGAGAGCATATCAACATTTTGTCAGCACGCTAAACAGTAGCGTTAGTTCTCAAGGCCATGCTACTGGAGGATTAAAGCTGCAGTAAGCAAAGGAGAGCATGAACAACAATCTTTTTTTGTTTAGACACAAGGCATAGACAGTTATTGGTTATTGGCATTACATAAAACTGTGTGTAAAACAAAGCCATAATTTAAAACCAACCTGTATAATATGCGTGTCATTGGGTAAACTGCCAGCCTCCACACGAACTGCAGCATCCTTCACAACTTTCAAAAAACAGCTCAAAACACACCTGTTCCGCATTTATCTGACTAACTGTCTGTGTCTTATATATACAACTCTCAACTCAACTCAACTTTATTTATATAGCGCTTTTACAATTTTCATTGTTACAAAGCAGCTGCACATGAGACACATTGACTACAAGCAAAATAATTAAAGTTGTACCGGCAAAAACAAGAAAAGGTTGAAAACACAGAAGACAGACACACCCACATACAAAACACTCCACACACACAATATGCACACGTACTAACACACATAGACATAGAGACACACACACACACACGGATGCGCACGCACACACACACACAACACACACACACACACACACACACGCACACACGTACTCAACTCAACTCTCAACTCAACTTTATTTATATAGCGCTTTTACAATTTTCATTGTTACAAAGCAGCTGTACATGAGACACATTGACTACAAGCAAAACAATCAAAGTTGTACCTGCAAAAACAAGAAAAGGTTGAAAACACAGAAGACAGACACACCCACA
>NC_079909.1:21335604-21355604 GCF_024868665.1 Triplophysa rosa
GTAGTGTATGCAAGATTAAAAAGATGCGTCTTTAGTCTAGATTTAAACTGACAGAGTGTGTCTGCCTCCCGGACAGTGCAGGGAAGACTATTCCAAAGTTTAGGCGCTAGATAGGAAAAGGATCTACCACCTGCACTTGATTTTGAAATTCTAGGTATTACCAACTGACAGGACGCCTGAGAGCGTAATGCACGTGAAGGACTGTAATACAAAAGGAGTTCATTCAAGTACTGAGGAGCTAAACCATGTAAGGCTTTATATATACAGGTATATATATTTGTTGATGCTCTCCTTTGCTTACTGCAGCTTTAATCCTCCAGTAGCATGGCCTTGAGAACTAACGGTACTGTTTAGCGTGCTGACAAAATGTTGATATGCTCTCCTACTTGTAAGTCGCTTTGGATAAAACCGTCTGCCAAATGAATAAATGTAATGTAATGAATAAATGTAACTCCCGGAAATATTACCGATGACATGATGAGCTAACTGCTGCAACAGTTAAGATGTGACATTTGGGTCACATCTGTCCAATCAGCTGCTGGTGAAATCATGGCAATCATTTTCATTTACGTCACTGCTATTGCAAGATGGCATAGCGGCAAAATGTCCAAAAGAAATTACAATAGTGGAGCAGAAAAACGGAAAATACAAAGGTTAAAAGAACAACGTGACTAAGATAGCAGCAGGAGACTGGCAGCTGGCACTGGCTAACATCGGTGCTGCGGTTGAAACAACTGCAGCGGGATTCTATCCAATCACCGGCTTATTTTTTGTTATATTTCTTATGGGCCCATGAGGGTCAATTTTTGTTATAAAATAAATGTAAAAAATCTGGCCAATCACAGGCCCCTAAACAGGTGGGGCCCCTAGGCTGCAGCCTGTGTGTTTATCCACGCTTGCTGGTGATCGATGCAGAAAAGTCCCTCTCAGAGGAAGGTCATATCATCAGATGACTGAACACACTTTTGGACACGTGCGCAGAACCTACAGCATAAAAACAGGTGAGTTGTGTGTCATCGCTTATCATTGTAGAAGAGTTCTTTTATCTTTAGCAACACTCATTTCTTCTGTTATCTCAGCTGAATCTTGCTCAAGTCAGATTCTTTATCATCTTTACACGAAGCTGCCGCTGTTACCGTGAGCAGAGGGAGGGTTTGTTTTGAAATATCTCTTTGTTTTTATCTGATTGGCTGAATGAATGATGACATCAGGAAACATAGCAAACCCCACGCTTCCGAACCTCACATCAGAATATTTATTTGTCAGGTCATCAATTACATGTATTGCTATTACAGTTTTCCTCGATTGCTTAAACACATTTCTTGAAATTATGCCTCGTATTCTCAAAACAGTGAACACAAATCCATAACATCTCACCCAATTCCCCAAACATCCTATTTTCAGGTCAAAATGAAGCTCTCTTCTCTAAACCATTCAAACTTGCTGAAAAACCAAACTTTCCCCCCAGATATGACACACAAGCCCTCAAAATCACCCACACTGCAACATAGTCTTAGACACTGGTGAGATCAATTCAAAACACTGTTATTAAAATCTCTTTGTGGGACTTAAGAATAATTTGACAGCTTAGTGTTTATTAGAATATACAACATAAAAGAGTGCACATAGAGCAAAGTGCAAGAATGAGCTTTAGGAAAAAATAAAAATAAAACATTACACTACTGTAAAGTAGATGAAGATGATCTTACAAGACAAGAAAAGTTCAAAAACCAAAGAACAATATAAACTGGTCATGCAACACAATACAGTACACAACTGCACAAATAACAGTTACATTCAGGCATTTAGCAGATGCTTTTATCCAAAGCGACTTACAGAGAAGATAAAGGAAACAAAACAGTGAAGCGATTTGTCAATAGGAGGCGATGTAAAAAATATGGCATCATCTGCACCTTTGGCCCAATTTCGTAAAAGTGTACTATTTTCTGCAAAAATATGGAACAGGTAAAAAAGGCTACAAATGCACATTTGTAAACTTGACAATCACAAATTTGAGGGTGTACACGTGCTACAGTTTACTGGATACAGAATAGTGAAATTTCTCTCATATAAAGTGTGTACTGTAATTATACTGTATGTTTACAGTAAGTAGTATAAAGCCCAGTAGATGATTCTAGGATGCACACTTACCTGTGCTCCTGTTGATATTATCCTGAGATTTTGATTGGTGTGTCATCAGTTTTGCAACTGAATGTTTACTGATGGACAAATGTGTGCTATTTGAGTTTACAACTTGACACTTCAGTTAATTATATTGTGTGTTTGTGTTTTATGAATGAGAACATGGTTAAACCTTTGCAAATTGAGGCTGTTTGTGTGTGGGGTTTGTACAAGTTGGTGTATTGTTCTGAGAATGTGTTTATGGTTGTCAGAAAATGGTGAGTTGTTTCATGAATTGTGTGTTAGCAATCGAGAAAAACTGTAACAGTGATGTACACAAACGTCTCTTTTGAATAAACGTGTGTTGTTGTGGCAGCTTTCTGGAACAAACACTGATGATGACTTTACGTATGTTCAATGAATTATATCATGATTGTGTTTTTCTGATGTTCCATATATGAAACCTTTGTAGATACCACGTACAGTATATGTGAACTCTTGTTTCCGATATTTTGTGTAGAAACGTTTTTTTTTTTAAAGTATCACTTCATTAATGTTTTTGATGCTGCCGTCCTTATATACATTACATTTCCTGTATGCAGTTTAAAACGTTAGGCAGTGATATCAAATCTGTGCATTAAGAGAGTTATTTGTTCTGCTGATTCAATGTCAAGCAGAAACTCTTCAGCTGTAATCATTCTAAAAATCAAAATTCACAATGAAACTTGAAAGAGAATCATTATTCCACAATAAACCATTGGCACTGCACTTCAATTGTATTATTGTAATTTAAATGAGATTTTGCCTATTACACTGCGTCTGCATCGGACAGAATTCCATTTAGACTGCGAATTAATCCAATTTCAAAAGTGAGATAAAAACACAGAAGTTTGACTATGAGTAAAAAAAAAAGAGAAGCTATTTGGAGTTACGCTTTCTGAAATGAGTGCCATTGAAAAACTGAAGATGAAGTGATTCTTAACTGCTGCCATGGCAACGGACGATAGAGAAACAGTCGGATGTTCAGTCAGTTTCGTCCAGTCACACTTTGGATTATTTTGGATTATTTAACATCAAAACGGTCCCTTTTTCAATTTGTAAATAAAAGGTTAACAGCTAAAGGAATGAATGATTTTCAATTATTACATTATTGTCAATTGGTCAACATGACATTGGTGTTGATATGTGAAAGCTGACGGCAGAAGTTGAATGGTGAAATGAATAGTGTGGAGTGGTTCAGTGTTTAGTTTCAGGTTCAGACACCTACACGCTGCCCTGACAGTTTTATATCTCTGTTCTCCATCTGTTCCAGACCAGAGACCTGACAGACACTTATGTTCACTTGGAGACCTGCAGGTGTCAAGGTTCCTGACTTCACATCTCATGTAATCATTTCTCAGATACTGTGACCGGAATGACTCATCATATTCAACACTGACCGGGCAAACTTCATTAACATCTTTACTTCATTTCAACATTCAGCATCCCCAATGTCCCACCCCTATATTCTCTCGCTCTCTTTTTAGTGTGTTTTATTGTGTAAGTTAGCTGTGTTTTTCTGTGTTATTATTACTTCAACAAACCAACTGTAGTTTGATTGATATTAATTGGAATGCAATTAAAAAAAATACTGTATATATATATATATATATATATATACCATATATAATTGTTTTTTCCCCTTTGATTTAAACGCCCGTATGTCATTCTTTGGAGGATCTATTGGCAGAAATGCAATATAATATACATAGCTATGTCTTCAGAGGTGTATAAAGACCTTATGAAGTGTTATGTTCTTATTATCTTAGACCCTGACTACACTAGTGCCTTTTCATTTGAAAACGCATCCTTTTCTCTCTGTTTTTGTCATCGAGAACGGAGCTTTTTGAAAACGGCGTTTTGTGTGGATGAGGAAAAGCGAGGGTTCAAAAACGACAACGGCATTTTTCGTGATGTGATGCAGTTGTTTTGGCTGCTTTCCAGTTTGATAGCATTAATGTCATGCATACTTTCGATTGCATTTTAGGAGATGGAATATTTAATTACTCGCAGTTTGGCAGCAGAGCGCGATGATAGTTTCACTTTGGCTTTTGCAGCTTTATAGGCTGAGGTACCTCGATCAGGTCGATTATTGAAGGCAGCATGGATGTGTCCTTCTCTGCCTTCAGTGTCCCACAATTCAATGCATGTGCTCGCACGGTGAGTGTGATTGGTCGAGCAGAGTCAAGTTTGACATGAGTTTCTCATTTTACAACTCGATTGCATTTCTAGCGAGATATTAGTATTGTAGTTTTCAAATATTTGATTAGCTATCAAAAGGCGTCCTCTATTTATATTTCAAAGAGAATTCTGTTACGCTGCCTCCGAAGGCTGTCCGAATGTGTTTCTCAGAGCAGCCTTCATGTCTAAACGCTGCCTCATGCCAAGTCATTGCCTCATGAGGCAGCAAGGCAACAAGTCAGCTGCCTAAGCTTTCAAACGCAGCCATAGTTTTGTGTTACCCGCAGCAACAGCCCGTCCTCTTCGTCCGTCCAAAAAAAAAACACATGCCGCGACATAATAAGTAAATAAACGCCTGACAGAATTGACACAGGCTGACGTGTGTTATGTTTTACTCATGGATGTAAACGTTTTCAAACGCTGGTGTGGACGAAGATCGTTTTAAAACGAAAACTAGTGTAGACAGGATCTTAGAATGGGTTATTTCTATCTACATACACCGCAGGTCCCTTGCATGTAATTCGTCATGTTGCGTCAGCCGCTCTATTGCTTCGAAAGAGAGGTGGAGGGGGGGAGTGAGCCCATTGGTTGCCGTTGGTATCCTCAGCGCTAGATGCCGCTAGATTTGACTGACTACGTAGTCCTTTAAAAATGTATTAGTAAATGTCACTTAACATCAAAATCTTGCCCTTGTGAACCTGTATATCATCATCTGCTCTTTTAATGGCTTTTTCTAGAGCGCTTTGACACCATCACGCCGAACCGTTCTAAGCACGGTCTGAAACGGTAGCGGTTATGTCCCTACGTGATCCGGGTTCAGCACTATTCCGAACCGTTCTCGCCCTGGAATTTTCAGCACGGTTAGAGAACTGATAGAATGCGTGTAGTGACGTCGCCACTCAGGATTAGTCACTCGTCAGTTTCCTAGATAACAGTTTCTTTCTGTAACCAAAATAGTGCATTATTAAAGTATAAATATAAATAAAGTTAACTTAGCTGGTTAACAGCTGGAGCTGGTTAACCAAGAGAAACAAAAACGTTTTTCAAGTCATAGCTCCCAACTTTCAGGAGCGACTACCAATAGGAGTAGAGCAATGAAGCTCATGTTATCCGTCTCTCATCAGTTATTGCAGGGTTTGTTTATAACTGTTACTAGAGCAACCAAAGCTAGGAACGCCTTCTAACCACACCATAGACTGGCGACACACATGCGACACAGTCGCTGGAGGTGTGAACGAACAGTCAGGCTGCGTCCGAAATGGCATACTGTGACAGTACGCACTGAATTTGAATAAGTACCTATCGGCCGTTAAAACAGTACATTCTATGTAGTATGAGTGGGAGTAGTATGAATACATTTCGGACACGTCCGCCATGTTTTATGGTCATGTGACCCATATGCTCTTTGACCTATGACCTTTGTTTTAACAGCAACCTACACTTGAGCATTGAGAATTCATTTATTGGCAATTACATTAGAAACGGACGTCCGCCTTAAAGTTTTCCGCTATATTTATTTGATTTACTTTTTTTTTACTTTTATTTGACTGACGTCCATCCGATCCACACTCACCAATCTCGGAAGCAGTAGACCATCCGGGTATTTCTCGCCTACTGTTTTTTGCATACTGAGGTTTCGGACATACTACTCATGACTCATACTCATTTTCGCCTACTATATAGTATGGAAGTAGGCGATTTCGGACGCAGCCTCAGTCTCTTGCATTACCACGGCAGCGAGTGACACGTTTGTGTTTACATTCTAAAAAGGTCTGTTATCAGCCCAGCGGTGGAAAATTAAACCATTTACGTACCGGTTGGCATGAATCAGCACGTAGTGGAACGGTTAACCATGAGAAAACTCATAGTTTTAATCAGTTTACTGGCATTCTGTCTCTCAGAAAACACTGGGTATTATAACTAATACTGAAAGGTATATTTACAAATAGAGTTCACATAATATTACAGCAGTATTTATTTGGCACACAGCATTAAAGAGCCCTTACACATGAATTTGCACTTCATTTATACATAATGTACAATTGAAATGACGTAAATGTAACATACAAACGAAGACGTGTTAATGTAAATTCTGAAAGGTTTGTTTTCAATTGACTATGTTTCTTTTGGCCGTTTCACAGAAAATATGATTGTATGAAAACAGGTTAAGACTCTAGAAGTCAGTAAATGCGGTAACTAACCAGAACACGCTGACCTAAATTCACACAAAACTCCCTCTCTTGCTTGCCGTCTCTCTCTTTTTCTCAGTCTTTGATCACGGAAGGCTCTTAGATCTTCTGCTGTCTGTCTGCGAGCCGGATGGGATATTGGAGTGAGGGGCGAGGGGGGGATGAACGCTGCCATGGGGAAAGTCCTGCAGCTCAGCAAAGCACACTTACAGTAAAAACAGAACTTGGCACAGCGTATAAAGAGCGCGTTCATGAGAAGAAGAAAGCGGGAGAATGGTTTGGGTTAGAAAAAGCTCCTCGCTGTGCCAAACGTTCCTGGAACAGCAAAAGTGCGGTGGAAATGAGCCGACGGAGACGCTGGAAATCTAGGCCACCGCCAATCAAGCATCTCTAAATGAACTTCAAATAAACCTGCGCTTTTCTCTCGCTCTCTCATCACTGATGCACATTTCAGCTTTTTAGCCGACTCTCATCTGATTATTATTCATACGGCTGTCAGTTTATGGTGCCGTATCACAGCTGCTGCCATTAAACTTGAACAAGGTCATCAGAACCTTCTCCAGTTATAAATGCAATCACAATAATGGACAAAAAAACAAGAACATTCCCTTCCAGAATGCAATCATCAAAACTTTCTGTCAGAAGTAAAAAACAACAAAGGATCTGATGGGTACATATTAAACTATCTGCAATATCTACAGTGCATTTCAGTAACACAAAACATTGTGCTCAAAAGATCAAAAGTTCCTAAAAGATCCATTTTTATAGTCTCTAGAACCTTTTTCTCCACTCTAAAGAAACAGAAATGTTCTGTGGATGTTAAAGGACTTTATTAATATATACGTTTGGCCAAATATCTAACCAGCAACAGGCATGCATTAGTTTTATTTGAATGTGTTTTCAGAATATACAGTATATGTAGATTTAATTACAGAAAATACTGCACACATGAAGACATATTAAGAGTCCTCACACTTTACTGAGATGAAAGTGTTCTCTGGTAATGATGGAGCAGCTCTTGTTCAATGTTTGTTTCCAAACAGGTTTGGTGTCAGAAGCATCGGTCTGCTGAAAGATGCAGATGTCAGAGAGAAAGAGATGCGGAGTCTGAAACTGAGAATCCAGAAGAGCTCCGGTGACGCCTCTGCTGGTGAAACTTTAGCATCTTTCTCTATTGCTTGATTCATTGATCGGATGCTTTTATCAAAAGTGACTTCGAGGATTTAACATTTTACCACGTATAAAAGAAAACATCTGAAATGTAAATGTGCGTATGCTGTTGTCGTCAGTGTCCACGTGATGTTTATGGTTCAGCTGAAAAAAGTTAAACGTGTTCAGAAGTTCAGAAAATGGCAGGAACGCAGGTCAGGTACTTCCACATTCATTGTTCTTTCAGACGCTCATCATTATTCCAGATCACGTGACCTTTCCAAAATGATTCTGTAGTACGTGAAGTCATGGACGCGCTACATGGAGGCACTCCGAGCCATATATTTATGTGTAAAAAGTACATCGTTATTTTGTTTTCTTGGAAAATGACCAATCGCTTCCCTAGTCAACAACCTTATTCATCGACTGATGTCGTGTAGAGCCTTATGAAGCTGCCATGAAACTGAAATCTGGACCTTAACCAACAGCCCCCGTTGAAGTGCATTATATGGAGAAGAACCCTGAAAGCTCTCCTAAAAAACCTCGAATTGTTTTCGACAGAAGAAATCAACACACGGATGGCTTGTATGACATGTGGGTGAGTGAATCATCATGACATTTTCATTTGAAAGTGAACTACTCCTTTAACTCATGAGTGTTTCTACAGCAGTGGATCTGATGCTTCATGTCTGAGCTGTTGGCCCGAGATGGTTCAGAAGTGAATGTCACAGTTGTTACAGAACAGATCGAGGAATATATTCATCTGTATGATGATGAAGAGAGAGTTTGGACTGAATATACTTCATGTAACCTCTGCACATGATGTGTGAGGCTCGTGGTGCAGCACCTGCGTTATGTATTTAGTGCTCATAAAGCTTCCCTGCGATCATGTTTGACCTCTTTCTGTTGGTAGCGTGAAAGAATGGAGTTCCTGCTGGAGACGAAGGCCTCGCGCGTTCCACAGACACTATGACAGCTGAATTTACTGACCTACATGTACATGAAATGATTTTACATTCACACACTGAAGGGCTAGAACCAACCTGAAATTCAGAAGCTCATTTCTTAACAATCACAGATGGAAGAAAAGGTTAACACGTTCGGTTCATTTCAACATACACTAACAACACGACACATCCAAATGTTCTTCAGATGTAGCACTGCTTTCATTGTTTTCAACCTCCAGGAAACCTTAGAAAGACTTGACTTTTGTCTCTTCATGATGAGACGATGACAAACATTTATTCACCCTCGTGTATGCGACACAAAAGAAGATATTTTGAGAAATGTCTTTTGTGTTCATATAATAGAAGTCAATGAGGTTCAATGTTGTTCTGAAGAAGTCATGAGGATGAATAAATGATGTCTCTTTAATAGAAGATGTAGTGATATGTCATGTCATTGTGAAAAAGCGCTTCACTGACTGACAGATACTAACAGGCTGTCTGAGGATATCATGTGTGATAGAGATTCCTCCTTTAAGTTCAATGTCACAAAGGTTCTGTGTGTATTCAGGAGCCTCAGGATAAAGTCGCAGCTGGAGGCGTTTCTGGATGGGCTGTTTCTTCGGTGCGTGATGTTCTGCCCAACAGCTTTCTTACGTGTGTGTGTTTGAGAGAGATGAAACAAAGGCGTGTGACGTCATTTTGTCACTTGGATTCATTATTCAATTCAAATTTTTTTATATAGCACTTTTCACAATGTGCATTGTTCCAAACCTTTAAAAACACAGAAAATGTAAAACAACAAGCAAGATCATTCTAGTAAATAATATCTAATAAAAGCAGTCTCACGATGAGCAAGCCAACACCGCCCTGTGGCGAGGAACCCAAACTCCAATGACAAGTAAATCGAGAAAAAATCCTCGGGAGAAACCAGACTCTGAGAACCAGGTCTCCACTGACGTGTCACAGCTGCACTCACTGACTTTGATTAAAAGTTACAGAGTAAATGTTTACGAATAACAAGGAGAGCTTATTAATTGTGATTTAGGAAATTTCATGTGATGAAACTGTTTGGGTCTAATTTTGTGACCGATATCACACAACAGAGGAGTGTTATAAGCAGGTTAGATAGTAATAGCATAATGTAACTGAGTGCAGCTATAACTTCAAACTGCTGTCATGTGATGTAAGTTTAGCATTTAATACTAATCATTGTAAATTTAGCATTAATGTGACAAGTAGTCCGTCTTTGCTCTTGGTTGGGGATGGAATTGCCCGAGCTGGGATGGTCAGTCGGTCCGCAGGCTCTCGCAGGAGGATGGCACGGCATGTTCAGATGGAGCTGGCGTAATCTCTAGTTAGGGATGGGCATATGACGTTCATCTGAACCTGGCGTAATCTCCCCCTACCTCAGGATGGGCATCCCGAGGCGGGGGAGCAAAAAGAGAATAATTAGCGTAACTGCTGTTCATTAATTAATTAAGCATATTTTGCATTAAGTGAATGCTTGGCTGAAAGATGTCTTTAATCTAGATTTAAATTGGGAGAGTGTGTCTGACCCTGGAGTAGTATCAGGAAGGCTATTCCAGAGTTTAGGTGCTACACTGTAAAAAAATCGTAAAAAAATGGTCAAATCACTGGCAGCAGCGGCTGCCAAACAAAAACCATAAAATTAAGATGAAACTCCTTAAATCAAATAATGGGGAAAAACATTATATTTACGTAATTTTTCTTTAAATGTTTTACAGGGAAACAGTTATTTCACAGACTTTCCTTAATTATTACAATCAAACACCTTCAATAAAGTGACTGCACATAAGGTTTTACAGAAAAATACTGTTATTTTATGCTTTTTTTTCTGAATTATAATGATAAGCCCCTTTAAACTATGTGAAAGTACTAATGTTCTGCAGAAAAACACTGTTTTCTACAGTTTCTTTGCTGAATTTTTTCAGTCAAATACAGTAAATGCACTTAATGTTCTGTAACTTTACAGATATTGGCCATGAATTACTAGTCAGATACTGTCAATAAAATTAAAAACACATGTTTAGGATTGTAGAATAACATTTTATTTACATATGAACACAATCACCATAATTTGTAAAAGTACACTCGGAATACACAAAGATTAACTTCTTTACAGTACAGAATTACAGTATACGCTTTAAACAAATAGTTGAATATAATAAAGTAAATAATAAGTACATCACCATACAATACATTCATCAAATTCTTATAAAACAAACTTTTAATCCTGGAGAAATACAAAACACTTTCAAGTGGTGTTGAAAACATTTACACAGGGTCACAAATAGATATTGGAGGAAGTTTTGATTTGATAGTATATTTGGACAAACATCAAACTGTCAGTATAAGTAAATCATACCATAAGTAAAAACATACCACAAAAAAGTAAATGAGTCTGTGGCAAATATGCAGTGTAGTAACGTTAGATAAAGGACTAAATCTGCCATCATTATACATTATGGCAATGTGAATACAGAGTATACTGTTAGAAAACAAGTGACAAGTTGCAATGCTAACTTAAATGTAGAAATTCTGTTATTATTCTTTAGTGTGAACTATATGTTAACATTTCTTTAGTGAAATAACTTGCTCAGGGCAGGACTAAATTGAAAATAAACCTTAATTTTCAAAAATCCTCAGCTTTTTCCAAAAGTTTCAGCTTTTTCCAGATTCTGCAAGGGGTGTGTAAACTTTTGAGCACAACTGTACATAATATTATACATTTGTTAATAACAACATAATACAAATACTCAGGTCGAATGTTTAAACACTTACTACTACCTTCATCTAAAAAATGAGAGCAAATGTTTTATCATTAACAGTTATTGTTGAAAGTAGTGTTGAAAATGGAATGCACAAGAAAGTCAGAAAGAAATCTAACGTTACACATACTTACCAGGTGTGTGTACTGCCCAGGCAAACCGTATCATATATTTCTGTGTACTTAAAGAAAAACACGTGTGAGAAGAGGAAGATAACTTAAGATCAATATTATGTAGAATGTTATAGCATTGAAGTTAGTGCTAATATCGCTAATCGCGATTAGCATCACACTAGACGAAAATACAAAAACACGTTTTTACCTTCTCCTGGTCGCTGGTAAAGCTGTGTGTGATTATTCCCCAGCAGCCTGCAACTTCCACACGACTTCGTGTCTCCAGCGCTGTTATACAGTATATAACTGGACCATCAATACTACTGAAACTAACTGACAGACATCACCTCATCCCGTATGTTCAAAATGAACCAGTGAAGGGTGCGAACAGCTCTAATTGGCTAGTTTCCTGAATGACAGTCAGATTAACCAATCGTGCTCAAAGCAGCACGGTGAGTCAACCAATGACATCTGTTTACCAATAGAAAGTGTATTAACACAGCTATAGTTAAGATAGGTTGTTTTTAAAAGAAAATAAACGTGTTTAGTTTTATTTGAATGTTGCTATATATTTAATTGGTCAGATGTTTTCATTGCATGTATATGAATAAAGTTAACTAATGTATGGTACAAGTGTAATGAATACATATATGCTTACACACGTTTGGTGCTTGGAAGTGGTTTCTAAAAAACAGGCACACAAATATAAAATGTTTCAGTGCCATTACATGAAACAAAATTAGGGCTGATGACAATCAACAAAAATGCAGCCACTACTTTTACAAAATAGCAAAAGAGCAAACACGATGCTTATGACATACTGCAGGCCTATATGAAAAGATCATTACTAAATGTATTAACACTATGGTAATTTACAGCTCGATGTATTGTCCTAGAATGATCCTCTTGATTTCCCAAAGTTCTATACTGATTACGTTTGTTTTCATATGTTTATTTAACTGCAAATCAGTTTTAAATCAGTCCATTCTCCTGTCTTTAAGGTTTTTCTCTCTGTGCTAACCTGGTTTAAGGTATGGACTGTAGTGGTTAGGCCATAGCCATTCATGATACGGGAAAAGGTGAATTTATTAATGATTATCATTAATCATGTTTTTGTTGGCTAGACTATTGCAACTTTTGTCAGGTTTACTGCCATGTGCTTTCTCTCACTGTTGAAAGCTGGTTTGAGCTGGTCATGTGCGGGGCCTGGTTGCATAAAGCACCTTAAGTTTTTCACTTAAGTATGACACTTAAGAGGTGCTTTCCCTTTACCGAAGACAATAGGAGAATAACTTAAGTAAAACTTAAGGTATACTTAAGGACACACTTAAGGCAAAATTACACTTAAGGTGCTTTATGCAACCGGCTGGTGCTTAGCTGGTCATGAACTGATTTAAGCTGGTCCTGACTTGTTATGAGCTGGTCCTGAGCAGGAGCTAGTTGCTTGCTAAGGACCAAAGCATACCTAACCAGCATCGCTGTTTTTTTTCATATCACTTTCAGGAAACATGAAAGTTCCAACCTCAAGAGTAGTGCAGCTTTGTAATTTTGACTGTGACACGAAACGAAACAGTTTGCTCAAAAGTTTTAATGTCAAAATATGCATACACTAATAAAAAAACTAAGATCTGACTTAAAAATACGGAAGAAAAACGTTAAATTATTTGTATAGAAATAAACTTTTATATAATGAGCAACAAATTTAATTACAGAAAATGATCATAATTTTACATAAATTTGTATGTTATTTAAGAAAGCAGTAAAAATACTGTATAAATATTACAGTATTTTTTTCTCTACAAAAACAAGAAAAACATGTAATTTGTCATTATTGTCATAACACGTAAAATAATATTTGGGATATTAATTAACAGATAATTGTCTGTAATTTTAATAAAATTTGTATACAATTAAAAAAAAGAAAAAAATACAGTAAAATATTAAGATTTTTTCCTGTTAAAATACAATCTTTTTTTACAGTGTACGTATGAGAAAGCTCCACCCCCTTTGGTGGATTTAGATTTATTATGTCCAGTCACATCTCAATATCGACTAGTCTGTCACAATATTCACTACACAGTTATCAGAAGAATTCATGATACCGATATTAAAAAGAAATAAATGATGCTATCAGTCTTTAATCGTTCATTTGTTGGGTTTTCGTCAATCAACTCAAAATATATATGAGGGTGTTAAGACGCAAGGAGAACGTTTGTAACAATTGTGACCATTAAGGTAAAACCACCAGAAGCAGATTTACTGACATTGAATTATTTACTTCATTAACACAATATTAACAATCAGAGTTATGGACGAAGATTGTGAGACAGATCTAATTCATGCTTCTACTCACAGTGCGCTGCATGTTTTTTGCATTCATCACTACTGTTTGGATGTTTTTTATTTCATCTTTGCAAATTCTTAAATGAAAAGCAGAAATGCTGTGACTTTGAATACAGTGATGAAACCGAGACGTCTGCGGCTGATCAGCCCTAATGTCACTGCATTTCCTTCAAATCAAAGCAGCATTTGTCTTCTTTTTTTATTTCTTACGGGTCACGTTTGCTCCCCGGCTCTGACACAGAGAGGAGACTCAGTTTCTGAGGTTCCTTTCTTCAACATCGAAACCCTTCATTGAAATTCCCCTCACAGAGGGGTCCGCAGGGGCCACGGCTATGACGGGCCAAATGAAGAAATCAAACAAGAGCCCTTCACAAGTCCCTCACATTCCACACGCACACACACACACACACACACATGTTGGGTTTCCATGTTTTATGGAAATAGACGCATAGACGCAATGGTTTTTATACTGTACCAACTGTATATCATATTCCCTACCCCTAACCCTAACAATCACACACAACTGTCTGCTCTTTTACATTTTCACAGAAGTTCATTCTGTATGATTTATAAGCTTGTTTCCTCATTTTGGATATTCCCATCTTTGTGGGGACATTTTGTCCCCATACCGTAGGGTTTACCCCCCCCCACACACACACGCACACACTGAATGGACATTCACAACCCTTCAACAGCAAAGTTGAAGAATCATATGAGAAAGTTAACTAGATTCTTTCGTTGCTTTATTTTCAGCTGGATCCTTACACATTCCAGTGTTTAACTGTATTTTTAAGGATATATATTAAATGTACAAAATGTAATTGCATATGGCACAATTATGATCTGTTTATTGTTAAAGATTATAAACAAGACTTTATCAAAGAAATGTCAGCTTTGGGGTACATTGGGGTCGCTGACTCTAGTAAAAGTGTGTGTTTCTCACCTGCATTATAGCTGCTGGAATCTGAGGATCTTCTCCATTGGGCATCATTGCGCGTCTGCAGTCTCTCTCTCTCTCTCTCTCTCTCTGCACAGGGGATGGATGTGGTCGGTGTGTGGTGTTTGCTGCTCGTGTCTGAGCTCTGTTGCTCTCAGTGGATGTCAGGCGCACTGCGGGCTGCTGGATGATGATGATGATGATGATGCTCAATAATCCGCCGGTGTTTCTCAGCAGCATCACTGTGATGATGGTGATACAGGACAACATGCATACAAACAAACAAACAAACAAACACGCACACGCACACGCACACACACAATCACAGTGATGTAACTGATGTCTCATGTTTCTCCTCGGCATCAGTCTCAGTGTGAGTGTGAGTGTGAACGCGATGGACACGACGAGGATTTATTTCATCTCATGAGATATAAAGCGGGATCTGTTCATCTTTCATCGTTTTGGGAGAGAAGGAAGCCGTTTTCTTGTCATCTCATGCTCAGGATTCACACTTCGGGTGAGATGTGTTTCATATCATCATTCTTTCATTTGTCGAAATTATTATCTCATGTAAGTTTGAAGGTAAAGACGACGCGTTTTCGATCCATCACTCGCAGTGAAGTCATTCACATGAATCTCTGTTATAAAGAGAGACTTGTATGTTTGCAGATCGATTATTTGTCGATGATGAATATCATTTAAAACTCCTGATCAGTCTTTACTGGATCGAATCGTTGAGATGTGGAAATCTCGATTTATTGAAGAACACGACGTGTCTTCTCTGTGTTTATTTCTGTAATAATGCGCTTTATACTGCAGTGAATTGAGTCAAATGCAGCTGATGTTAAAACAACATGATTGAAATGAGCCCATAAGAACCAGAGAGAGAGAGATTGATCCTTCCTGACTAATGTTTAAATGGGTTTGCTGGTTTAACTGGTGTTTAACTGGTCTCTGTTCACATTCAGTGAAATGATTTCCATCCTCACAAGAGCATCTTAAAAATGACGTAGACATAAAGAGAGATGTAGCTACTGATGTGCTAACCACATGTATAAAGAAAGAAAGAAAGAAAGAACCATATGTAAGGTAAAAGGAATGTTTTTATGAAAAAAAACACCCATGATGTAGATGAGTTATTTGTGTTGTATGTCTCACAGGCCGATGTACATCAGGTTATGTTGGCTTGTGTAGTTTGTTTCTTAAAGGTGAACAAAATGACATTTTTATGAATCATCATGTTATTCACAGAAGCGTTTAACCATGTTTTTACTGTAATGTTACGTGTCGTTCACCGTCTGATAACCAGTCCGGATACATTTGACTAGTCTCTCTTCCTCTATGATCACATGCAGTATGGATTTCAGCAGGACGTTTGTGCTTTTGAGACTACCAATGTCCACAAATCTTCATCTGAAAGGGTTTTTTCTGATGCTGATGTTGAAATCCAAGCAGCGTGTTTGATCTACACTTGTCTGAAGGTTCTCTGTTAGATCTTCATTTATTGTCAATGAAATGATTTTCTGATGTTCACGGGATTCAGCGGCCCCGCAGGCGAAGTTACGCATTCTTATGCAGTTGATTAATCTGATATTAATTGATAGTGCTGAACTGAATGATGTCTCTCTCAGCTCCATCATTCACACACTCTTGTGTTGTGTTGTGTTGTGTTGTGTTGTGAGTCTGCATGTGTTCATCAGATTGATGTGTGTTGAATTGGCTCGGGAACTATAATGTGTGTTTGTAAACTACTTTTTTCTTTCTGATGGTTGTGAATAATGTTGCGTGAAAGAATGAAATCTTCTCATGTCTGTATGGATTTGATATTCATCTGTGAAGGACAGTGTAAGTAATCTCTCAGAAGCTGTTTGTGTGAGATTTGTTTGTTATTTTTAGATGTTCACTGTACACGTGTCTGTTTAAAGTAGACTTTCAAAGAAACTCATTGTACCTTCATGTCTTAAACACAAATCAAGTCGTTGCGTGTGTGTGCGTGCGTGTGGTGTGTGTGTGCGTATGGTGTGTGTGTGTGGTGTGTGTGTGTGCGTGTGTGTGCATGTGTGTGCTTGTGTGTGTGTGCGTGTGCGTGCGCGTG
This sequence comes from Triplophysa rosa, assembly GCF_024868665.1. Taxonomy (NCBI): domain Eukaryota; kingdom Metazoa; phylum Chordata; class Actinopteri; order Cypriniformes; family Nemacheilidae; genus Triplophysa; species Triplophysa rosa. The sequence goes on from NC_079909.1 coordinate 21,352,508, forward strand.
TGTGCATGTGTGTGTGTGCGTGCGTGTGGTGTGTGTGTGCGTATGGCATGTGTGTGTGGTGTGTGTGTGTGCGTGTGTGTGTGGGCGTGCGTGTGTGTGCGCGTGCGTGCGTGTGTGGTGCGTGCGTGCGTGTGTGTGTGCGTGTGTGTGTGCGCGTGTGTGTGCTGTGTGTGTGTGTGTGTGTGATGTGCGTGTGTGTGTGCGCGTGTGTGTGCGTGTGTGTGTGTGGTGTGTGTGTGTGCGTGCTGTGTGTGGCGTGCGTGCGTGCTGTGTTGGTGCGTGTGTGCTGGATGTGGGGCGTGTATGTGAGTGTAGCGTAGTGTGTGTGTATTTGTGTATGCGTGTCGTGTGTTGCGGTGCTCAGCGTGTGTGTGTAGTGTAGCGTGTGTAGTGTAGCGTGTGTGTAGTGTAGATGGAGTGGACGGAGACAGAGACGCAATCTCTGAAATAAAGGAAATTGATAGACGTCTTAATTGCTTCTAAATAATATGGTCTTTATTCATCAGTTGAATGGTTTGATTTTTTTTTATTTGAAGTGTATCTCATCTTCTGTTTTAATGAAAATATGAACCTGATAACTTGTTGTCCTTCTTCCATAAGGTAACTTGATTCTTTCGTTTGGTTTTTAGATGGCAAATAAGTTCATTCTGATGGTTTTTGGGCATTGGATTGGATCGACATGATTAAATTCAATCCTTTTGTGGTCGGTTTGGTTGTTGGTGGTCTGCTGGGTGCTTGGGTTGTTAGAAGGTCTGCTGTGGGTCTCATATGATGATGGAGGAGAAAACTACACGCTCAGATTCAGGATTACTGTCATTCATAAGCTTTTTGGATTTGATATACAATTGCATTACATGTGTAGTAGATACCTTTCTTGACGAATCACCAGTTTTTTGAAATGTATGTTCTGGATTGTTATAGTAGTAAAGCGCGAAGACAACTGACGAGGACGTAAACAACTTGCAAGTTTACAACACCCATAATCACACAACAAAGTTTAATGGTCTACTTTCTCAACTACTGACATGCACACACACACGCACACTCACACGCGCACGCACACACACGCACGCACGCACACACACACACGCGCACACACACGCACGCACACACACACACACACGCGCACACACACACACACACACACGCACACACACACACACACATGTCTGGTTTACTATCTCCGTGGGGACAGTCCATAGGCGTAATGTTTTTATACTGTACAAACTGTATATTCTATCCCCTAACCCTATCCCTAAACCTAAAGATCATAGAAAACATTTTGCATTTTTAGATTTAAAAAAATATTGTTCTGTACAATTTATAAGCTTTTTTGCCCATGAGGACCTCAATTTTGGTCCCCACAGTGACACGAGTCCCCATTGAGTTGTGTGCATTCAGGTTTAGGTCCCCACCGGGATATACAAACATGAACACACACACGCACACACGTGCACACACACACACACAGGCTTCGGTACACACACGCACACACACTACAGTACACACACGCGCACACACACACGCACACACACATGTCTGGTTTATTATCCCCGTGGGGACAGTCCATAGGCGTAATGTTTTTATACTGTACAAACTGTATATTCTATCCCCTATCCCTAACCCTATCCCTAAACCTAAAGATCATAGAACACTTTTTGCATTTTTAGATTTTCAAAAATTATCGTTCTGTACAATTTGTTAGCTTTTGTGCCCATGAGGACCTCAATTTTGGTCCCCACAGTGACACGAGTCCCCATGTGTTGGTGTGTATTCAGGTTTAGGTCCCCACCGGGATATACAAACATGTCCGCACACACACACAGCATTATTTCCTCTTTAATCAAGTGAAAGGCCGACCTGTCAGTCATCAGAGAGGGAAATGTGCTGTGACATTTCAGTTTCTTTGATATTTTATTGAAGGTTCTTTAAGTGACTGGCGCTCTCTGTTGAGGTCATTCGATAGAGGAATGGTTCTCTTGCATAACTGCATGATTCACAGTTCTTGACTGTAGCGGTGGGGGTGTGGGGGGGTCTGGACCCCCGGCGCTCACGGTGAACATTACTCTGTAAAAACAGTAGGAAGGAATGTCAGTTTCATAGCCCGCTGACTGATGCTGTGAGTTTACATTCACGTGATGGAACGGGGAAAAAAATAGCGGCTGCACGCTTCCTTCCCTTATGCATATACTGTACATCACTTAATCTTGATTTTCTTCATTTCAAATGTTTAGACTTCTTTCTATTTGATCCATTTTACTTTATTTTTATTCCTAATCTATGTCATTCACTACATGCTGTTCTCTGTACGGCTGTGTATGTGAGCCATAAAATCAAGTGTAAGAATGATTTACAGTAGAATTAGAAATCTTCAGGCTGTATCCATCCACACAAACAATGCTGAAGACAATAGTTGGATTTTACTCTGTTATCTGTACGTGCTTATTTTGGACATTAATCGCTTTAATAAGAATGGAAACTTCTTCATTTCATTTACAGTTTGACTGATGTAATATCCGCCGGCCGTTTAGTCAGTAGATGATTAACATTTTCTGCTTTCACAATCATTTTTTTTGAAGCCAAAGAGATGTACATCAATGTGAATGCTATTGTATCTGCCCGCCGTGTTCTTCTGACATCATTTCTGACGTTAAGAATCCACAGTGATCAACCACTGATACCGTTTTATATATTTGTTTACATCTCATCCCTGGGAATAGAACCCAAGACAGTTCAGCAGTTTATCTACAGAAACCCAACCTGAGAAACTTCAGTGTGAGACTCCAAACAAGACATCATGCTTTTATTTGACTTTAGAGGAAAACAGCGATATAGAAATGTTTTGAGTTGAGTTCTCATTGTTCTGTAGATAATGAAGGAAAGTGAAAGAGGGCGAGAGAGAGATGAGAACTGAATAATTCAGGTGTTGAATTTCAGTGGTGCTGTGTGTTAGGAGAGATTTGGCTTGTATTCTCTTATCTTTTATGAAACAGACGCTTGGCGGGTCATTCTGACTCGGTCTCAGCTCATATGCATGCGGCCGCGGTGTGTTTAGGAATGAATGTGAAATTACTGCTGCTCATTTATCCGCTGCTTT
>NC_079909.1:21358397-21369990 GCF_024868665.1 Triplophysa rosa
AGAGAGAGAGAGAGAGAGAGAGAGAGAGACAGAGAGAGAGAGAGAGAGAGAGAGACAGAGAGAGAGAGTGAATATAATGGGAATTTGAGGTAAAGAGAAGCAATAATGTGTTGTGCCGCTCCAGATAGACAGAAAGCTAGACACGCTCTTCTTCTTTCATTCCCGTCTGTCTAAGTCTCCTTCTGCACTAACAATGCTGTGTTTAGTTTAACAGTGGGACATTTTTAGAAACTCATGTTTGGCTGGAAAGAAGGCAAATCCCTGTAGCAGCTTCAGCGTGTTATTGCTAGAGATGTGAAGCGCATGAAGGACTTGTGCAGGTGAGACGCAACACTTACGTGTGAGAGCCGTTTCCTTGGAAACAACGGAATGAAGTTGTGTCGCATGTGTCCAAGATGAAAATGTCATATTGTAAGAATGTGTAATCCATGTTAATGTGTTTCATAGCATTACAGGATCATCTCTGTCTCTATGAGAACTGAACTGTGAACATTCTGCTCACAAACTCCACCGGAAGAGAAGCATCGGTTGATGTTTTCAGAGCTCTCTCATGTCTGTATTGTTTCATGAGGAGCGTCTGTGTGTTTTTAAATGATGAGACCAGACAGTGACCGGAGAGTCCGCTGTCATCTGAGGGAATGTCTGGTTTGTAATATACTGTATTGGATGGGTGTTTTGTGTTGCGAGGAGAGACAGATGTTTTTGACACTGCATAAAGAAACCTCAAACATCTGTGATGCTGTACAAACTGTTTATAAAAACAACAATGCTTTTAATTGGTTCTTTCTTCATTCGCTTTGAGTTTTGTTTGCTCTCAAGCTTCATCATGGTTAAACTCCCGGTTGCTTTGTGTTTTGTTCCAGATGGTGAAAATGAAATCTCGGGTTCCTCTTCAGATTCTGCTGTACGTCACAGTCATCAGAAGTCTGAAAGTGCTTTCAAAACGTGGCTCAGGTAAGAGACCGCTGTGATTCTATCACACGAGCGCTGCTGCTCTCTTTATTGGGAACCTTTAAAGGGTTTTTTCACTTTACACTGTTAAATGTGCTGGCTTCTCATGCTTAACATGGTCAACTTGTCAAAAAATGAGTTGGATGTATGACGTAGTATTTCTGTGCTCGATACACTCCGCTAGGGTAGTACAGGTTTTGGGAAAAAACGAAACAAGTTTTCTTAGTCCCTCAATGGACCATTCTCCGGGAAAAGCACACCCACATGTCAACCAGCAAGAACCAGAGAAAGAGCTTCGTTCGGGTTCCAGAAGTTCAGCTGTGTTTGTTTTTTATTGCTGAATGTTTGGGTGATAACAGTATGAATATAAACGGTGCATATATATACGGTGCAATATATAACGCTGCATTTGCAGATCGTTTGAAACTGATAGATGGAGCGGTCTCAGCTAGGGCGGGGATGATATATCGTGCAGTTCTTATGCTCAGTAACCTCAATGAATTACGGTTAAATGCCACAACATCTGAAAGCTAGAGGGCGCTCTCACACAGAAACTCCAAACCCCACTTGCGGTCTTGGCCACCTGAGAGCGCGTGCATGTGACAGGAAGTAAGAGCGCAAGTCTGTCCAATGTCTTAAAAACGCCAAAGTGCAGTGCCCTTAACGCACACTAAACACACACTATCTTTTTCTTGTTGCGTTATTACCGCTTCTGAGCAGTATTCAGGGCTAAGTGTATCCCATCATGCATCACGTTCTGGATATATCACGAGGCTTTTTGCTCAGGTCACGCAAGATGTTGCGGAAAGCTTTCCAGTGTAAGTTATACGACTACTTTTTAAGGTTATATCTATTTATTCTATGTTTGGCTAACATGTGATTTTCTTTTGATTTTGCTTTTTTGGGTACAGCTGCTTTGATACAATACAAATAAATCGGACTTGATTTGACTATATATTTAGATATTACATATCATTTCGTAAAATGTAGTGTTACACATTTTATTGGTTAAAACTTCAGAGTTGGGTATTTTGTAAAACTGCTTTTTTCACATAAGTAGAAACACCACATTAATTGACGTTATATGTTTGCACTTGCTAAGTGTGTCCCATCGGGTTAGGTTAGAAATACTACATGCTCACTTGGGATCTTCACACCCACTAGAACACTTGGGCCAAAAACAGCAAATACGTCATGGAAGTAGTCAAGTGGTCAAGTGCAAATTGCGATATATATCGCCCATCCCTAGTCCCAGCGCTAAAAGATGCACGCTGTAAGTGAAACTCTGTTATATGTCTGTTGTTTGTTGGCAATCGGCGCATACGTGCATAATGTAAACAACACAAATGTGTAGTGAATCAACAGTTATGCAGGGATAATGCCATGATGTATTGTGTGCTCCTGCTTTAGTTCTGCCCCCCCGCACGCCTCCAGGAGGCCGACTGTTTTCAGAAATAATCGTACAGCTGTATCCGTCTTTAATAAATGTGTTCAAACTAAAGACTCTTCAGAGATACAAAGTATGCAATACAACTGTCATGAGTCTGTCTGTGTTTTTCCTGTTAGTTTGGACTTTTAGTTTGGTTCTTTTGAGTGTTCCTGTTTCCTGTCCTGTTTTGTAGTCATTTGTAGTTCTTTTGTTCAGTGGTTCCCTGTTGATTGGTCTTCCCCAGGTGTGTCTTGTTACCCTGTTTGATCCTGTCTATATAATTCGCCCCCTATCTCCTATATAGTGCACTATATCAGGTGTCCGCCATTTTGTAGTGTTGTCCCAATTTGCCCCTACTTTTTCCCCACAATGCATTCTGATTTTGAGCGTACACTCGCTGACTCATATTTCGCATGATACAACGCGAATCAACCATCTGATTACAATCAGCTGGAGAAGAGTGACTGTTAATGCCACGCATGTATGTTTATACACTTGTGTTTGTTCTTGTCGACAGTTATTTTCTACTTTTTGAGAATAAACAGATGAAATGAATGTTATATTGTTGCTAATATAATATAAACTTGCTATTCTCCATATGCATGCTGCCCCTTGGAAACATTATTAGAAAACATGGAATTAGCTTCCACTGTTATGCAGATGATACTCAGCTATATATCTCATCAAGACCAGATGATACGTTCCAGCTATCCAAATTGGGTATCGAAGATATAAAACATTGGATGACTTGTAATTTCCTTCTTTTAAATTCTAATAAAACAGAAATATTACTTATCGGACCAAAGACACGTGAGCAGAATATTTCGGATTATAACCTGCAAGTTGAAGGCTGCACTGTTACTCCAACAAATACACTTAAAGACCTCGGCGTTATATTAGACAGCAACCTGTCATTTAAAAATCACATCTCAAATGTCACAAAAACAGCCTTCTTCCACCTTAGAAATGTTGCCAAATTATGAAATATTTTATGTGTGGCTGATGCAGAGAAGCTTATTCATGCATTTGTGACCTCAAGACTTGACTACTGTAATGCACTGCTTAGTGGTTGTGCTGCATCATCAATAAACAAACTACAGTTAGTTCAGAACGCAGCTGCCAGAGTCCTGACCAGGTCCAGAAAATACCATCACATAACCCCAATGTTATCAACCCTTCACTGGTTACCCATTAAGTATCGTATTGAGTTTAAAGTTCTTTTAATTACTTATAAAGCCTTAAACGCTTTAGCCCCTACCTACATAACAGAGCTTCTACCACACTACAACCCATCACGCTCTCTAAGATCTCAAAACTCCAGACTTTTGATAACACCTAGAATAACTAAATCCACCAAAGGGGGCGGAGCTTACTCATACGTAGCACCTAAACTCTGGAATAGCCTTCCTGATACTATTCCAGGGTCAGACACACTCTCCCAATTTAAATCTAGATTAAAGACACATCTTTTCAGCCAAGCATTCACTTAATGCAAAATATGCTAAATAAACCACCGGGAGATTCCATTTATTAGATAGTATTTACTAGAATAATCTTGCTTGTTCTATAAACACCATGAGCTGTGCTGTGTTTGACCTTTTTTGTGTTTTTCAGTTTTTCTTATTTTCTCCTGTAAAGCTGCTTTGGAACAATGCACATTGTGAAAAGCGCTATATAAATAAAATTGAATTGAATTGAATGAATGTTATATATAGCAGTGTTTTATTTGAAATATATTTAGTCATTTTATTAAACGTAATAAATGTAATAGTAAATAAACGTGGCAAACATTTGTTTTGTTCTCTTTATTCAAAACAAATACAATAAACGTGACAAATAATGTAAAAATGAACTTTACCATTTTACAAAACAATCCATAAAGCCACACAGGTGTAATATAAGTTATGACGAATGTCCGCGACAGTACTGTCAGGCGCAGGATATATTACGTCAGTGTCTGAAATTGTTCACTCATTTTCAATCACTTCTTCCCCATGTAGTGGACTATTTAGCACTCGTTATATAGGGAATAGTGCATGAGTGAACAAGTGAGCGAATTCAGACGCAGCTCTTGTGTTTCTTTTGTCATTTGTCAGTGGTTGTTTCAGTGTCCTGGTTATTAGATGTTTCATGGATTACTTTTGTTCCTTGTTTCTTTATTCTTTTATTAAGTTACTTTGTCTTGTCTAATAAATCTTATCCGTTACTCTCATGTTACAACTACTCTATAGGTGCTCAAGATTAATATGAGATTGGCAGAAATTGCGTTCTTTTACATCCAGAGAAAAGGTTCTTTGTAGTGGAAAATGTTTCTAAATGATTCTTTTAGGAACATTCGACTGAAATTGGTACTTTGTGGAAGTTTGGGTGTCACTTCGTAGGGGTGTCGAAATTAATCTTTTTTACGATGCATCGCGATGCAAACTAGGACGATTCGATATCGGTTCAGTAACGGACCATTGTCGTGATTCTGCCTCATCTTGTCATGTCTTTCTTGATCTTGTGGCAGAATCACGGCAGGATCCCCTGTTTTATGTGGAGAGAAGTAGTTTTGGCCTTCCATATTCTCCCTCTCGCTGGTGTTGCGTCTTTTAGCCCGTTTGATCCTTGTCACCTACCCGTCATGAGAGCAAGACAGGACTAGACTAGATTTGACAGGCAAGGCGTCACCGCGCTAGAGAAGCTAACGGACTGACACAAGACAGAAACAAGCGGAGGTTTAAATAGAACAGAGAGTGATAGCGGAATAGGGGACAGGTGTGGAAGGATTGGCAAAAGTGAAACCCGGTGTGAGGTAATGAGAGAGTAACGAGAGGGTGGGGCACAGATACGCGGACTCCAAACACATGGGTGGCTGTCACAACAACTCATGTGTTCGACAAAACCAAAAACAGACAACACAGACAGAACAAGCAGGTGATCAGACCCGAGACCTGACAGGATTCCATTTGGTTTGTCCTGTTCGCCCTGTCATACAGTAAACAGATCTGGGTCGCATATGAGCAAAAAAATCGGATTTTGGTGGCAGTGTGAACGTAGTCTGCTGCAAACGAGAGCAGTTTATGAGTCTCACATGGGTGCTCATCTGGCAGAGCTACTGTCTCATGCCGTGGAGAAATGGCAGCTATCGGATAAAGATGTAGTGCTTGTGACAGATAATGTTTGATACATCGAAGAAGAGCAAGTACAATTAAAGGTTCAGTTCATATATCTGACTGCTTGTATTTATTGACAAATTGTATACATGTGATTGTGAACTAGTAAAATTGAAATTTGAGGATGCAGTGCATCGTCAATGCATCGTAATATCGAATTGAACCAAATTGATGACATGATAATCATAATCGAATCGAACCGTGACACTAGTGTAGGTTTACACCTCTCATGAGTAGGACTGTGCTAAAAGTTCTAGTGTCCCTTTAAACCACTAGAGACCAAAAGACACCCAAAATAAGATGCTCTTCTGGCACATTTGTTTGATTGAAGTCATGATTGCTCCAGCGTGGGCTCTGTGAGCCTGTGTTTCTCATTGGAGGGCTGTAAATGAGGTGAATGATTTGTCACAGAACAATTTGCAGTGTGGGTGAGAGAGAGAGCGAGAGAGAGGTGTGTCGCCTCATGCTGAGGTCCAGATGGCCGCTCTGGTGTTGTGTGCTGGGACGCGACTCCTCTGCTATTATCGGGTCTAATCGGAAGCAGCAGGGTGTGACGGCGCTCCGTATTGGATGTGTCGCACGGGAACATATTGAAGGTGGCACGTGGCCCGACTAACACGATGAATAAGATCCCTGAGGAATGTTACGCAGAAACACCGCAATGACAAAACGCGCCACGACGGCAGCGCTGCCTACATATCACAACATAAACGCTCACTGTTTCACCAAAAACAATCCTGCTGCTTTCAGAGGCTCGAGAACGTCCTCTGCAACCCTTTCTGTGGCCCGCGGCCATTTTTTTTGTTTTATTTATATAGCACCTTTTCAAAGCTTTACAATCACAATATAGACAAACAATACATTCAAGCTGGTCTTCTCAAATATAAAAGAAATAATGTCTGATTATTACCAGCACAGAATCAACAGCCCAGAGATCGACCGATCACAATCCAGATCGGCGTGTCATGTAAAGTGGTTACGTTTTTATGTACGAGGTCACTTGTGTGATTCTTCAGTTTGGGTGATGCAGAATGTCACTTGCGTAACATACCTGAATGAATCAGCAGTCCCGTAAGATGGGCGGCCTCGTATGATTTTACTGTGTCAGGATCGATTCATCACTTCAAAATGGATTTCACTGTTGACCTGAAGGAGTCCCACCAATAAACCAAAAGCTGTTAATAGGAGAAGACAGTGATTGTAAATGAGGGACATCAGCCCAGCGCAAATTCAATTACAGCACTTCAGTTTCACTTATAATTGATATGAAAGGATGTTAAAGATGTGATGGAATGACATCCAGAGGTTATTTGAGAACAAAGAAACCAAGATGCCCTTGAGAGAGAGAGAGAGATTTCACATGCAGTGCAGTTTTTTTTACTTTTATCACCCGTCGTACAGTTTTCTAGTTAGTGAAAATGATGAGATGCTTCAGATGCTTTGGATTTGTTCCAGGTTTGCGGGTGGAGAAAATGGCTGAGCTCCTCTGGGGAGAGAGAAATCCGTCTGTTCGTGTCCGTGAGGCGCGGATGCTGCGAGCATATGGTGACACAATTGGAACAAATAAAATTTGTGAGCGCAGATTTTTTAAAGCTGGGGATTCATTTCACAAATTAATTTATAATTAGATTCCCTCCCGGGTCAATTCTTTCAATTCACCAGCAGTTATTGTATTGATTTCTGTTCACCCCCCTGCATGAATATATACAGCTTTATGAGATCTACTGCTTTTACCACAGCAGAAATCAAGTGTTGGTGTGTGTCTCTGTGTGTGCGTCTGTGTTTGTGTACAGGTTTCAGTCGATTATGGGTATTGTAATAGACACTGAACTGTTGAATTATTCTTTGAATTGATCTCACTAATGTTCACTGGGCAGAAAAGTAGTCTGTGTATTTGTAGATTTTGAGTATCATTTAAAACCAAAGTTTGATATTGACAGAAGAGAATCTGTTTTTGACTACAACATTTGGTTTTGAGGTTTGTACAAGTTGGTGTATCATTCTGATAATTGTGTGTGTGTATGTGTGTGTGTGTGTGTGTGTGTCTGTCTGTCTGTCCCTCACCTGTCTTTCTCTAACTGTTTGTCTGTCTGCCTGTGTGTGTGTGTGCGTGTGTGTGTGTGTCTGTCTGTCTGTCTGTCCCTCACCTGTCTTTCTCTAACTGTCTGTCTGTCTGTCCGTCCCTCACCTGTCTTTCTCTAACTGTCTGTCTGTGTGTGTGTGTGTGTGTGTGTACTGTAGTGTGTGTGTGTGTACTGTAGCGTGTGTGTGTGTACTGTAGCGTGTGTGTGTGTACTGTTGTGTGTGTGTGTACTGTAGTGTGTGTGTGTACTGTAGTGTGTGTGTGTACTGTAGTGTGTGTGTGTGTTTATGTTCTGTTGCTCTGGTCAGTAGAACATCACACTGTGACTCCTCAGACGTCACTTTTAGTCTCTTATTTTCAAATTCAACATCACCGCCTTGAAGAAGGTCTTTGAAAACTCTCACTTCTGTCACATTCATTTTCATGCTGAGAGAAACAGTAAACATCTATAATGCATGAATTCAGCTCTTGAAGAGATGGACAATTTTCTGGTTTATTTTGTCAATGTCAGAAGGGCTGCACACGCAAAGAAAACTGCTGAAGACCAAATCCTGAAAGTTTCTTCAGCAGCGGCACAGATAAATTGCTTTCTTCTTCTTAGGTCTTTGATGGTAAATCACGGCTCACATTGCTTAGCAGAGATGATTTGATAATTTGCCAAGACGGGTGGCAGGCGGCTGAGATTTCGTGGTTGGAGAAGCGCGTCTGATAATCCGTACAAAAGTGTGCGGATGTGAATCTTCTGTCAGATGATGAGCTGAGGAACTGCTGAGAAACCGTGTCCCTGTATAATAATAATAATACATTTTAATTATAGCGCACTTTATATTAACAGAAATCTCAAAGTGCTACAAAATAAAGGATTCAATCAATTAAAAGCCTTAAGACCACATTTGAATGCACTCAATGACTGTGGTGCCCTCAGATGGTCAGGGAGAGCAAAAGGTCCGATCACCCATAGTATGAAGCTTAGTCCTAGTGGGTTTGAGAAGATATGCTGAGGCAGAGCGGAGGCTGCGTGTTGAGCTTTGTGGAGTGAGAAGTTCCTTGAGGTAGAGAGGGGCAGATACACTGGTGGGTTAGAAGAGAGACCTTATACTGAATCCTGTATGAGACTGGAAGCCAGTGAAGGGATTTAAGGATGGGAGTATCTGGTATAAGGATGTATCTCACTTGTGTGTGTGTGTCCGCCATGTGTGTCTGCTATTGGTGTGTGTGTGTGCATGCGTGCATGTGTGTCTACTATTAGTGTGTGTGTGCGCGTGCGTGCATGTGTGTCTACTATTAGTGTGTGTGTGTCTGCTATTGCTGTGTGTGCGTCTGCTAATGGTGTGTGTGCGTCTGCTAATGGTGTGTGTGCGTCTGCTATTGGTGTGTGTGTGTGTGTGCTATTAGTGTGTGTGCGTCTGCTATTGGTGTGTGTGTGCGTGCATGCATGTGTGTCTACTATTAGTGTGTGTGTGTCTGCTATTGGTGTGTGTGTCTGCTATTGGTGTGTGTGTGTGTGTGCATGCGTGTGTGTGTGCATGTGTGTCTGCTATTAGTCAGTGTGTGTCTGCTATTCGTGTGTGTGCGTACGTGTGTGTCTGCCACTGTTGTGTGTGTGTGTGTATGAAATACTGTGACTGAGACACTTTGTCTTCTTGATCTGACAACCACTTTACTTGATAACAGTGTGTGTGTGTGTGTGTAAAGGTTACCACACATTTAATCTCTCTCTCTGTCTCTCTCTCTCTCTCTCTCTCTCTCTCTCTCTCTCTCTCTCTCTCTCTCTCTCTCTCTCTCTCTCTCTCTCTCTCTCTCTCTCTCTCTCTCTATCTCTCTCTCTGCTCTCTGTCTCTCTCTCTCTCTCTCTCTCTCTCTCTCTCTCTGCTCTCTCTCTGCTCTCTCTCTCTTTTCTCTCTCTCTCTCTCTCTCTCTCTCTCTCTCTCTCTCTCTCTCTCTCTCTCTCTCTCTCCTCTCTCTCTCTCTCTCTCCCTCGTCTCTCTCTCTCTCTCCTCGTCTCTCTCTCTCTCTCTACTCTCTCTCTCTCTCTCTCTCTCTCTCTCTCTCTCTCTCTCTCTCTCTCTCTCTCTCTCTCTCTCTCTCTCTCTCTCTCTCTCTCTCTGTGCATGCTGGGAGCGTTTGGGTGTGTGTGGAGATTCGTAAGGGGAGATGGTGACTGTTGTCTATTTTTCTTTAATTTTTTTCACAAAATAATTTATATAAAAAAAAAAGTTTTAAAATAAATTGATCCTCGCAATTGAGTTATTTGTAGGGTTTGGGAACGGCGCTGGGGATGGCGTCGGTCCCAAACGGTGGAGAGCCACCGACACGTGTGTCTCTGAGTAATGGAATCAGGTGTGTTCCTGAGCCAGGCGTGGTGGTGGAAGACGTGTTAATGGCGGTTGGAGAACAGATCGGTTTTGAAAACATTTCTTCGGCATCAAGGATGAACAAGGCAGTTGTGGTTTTTGTAAAGGAGGAAGAGTTAGCTAATCGCCTAGTTGTCAGCGGAATTGCGGTAAGTGGCGTTCCTTTCTGTCGGTCTCTCGACGTTGTGTCGAACCGACAGAATGGGGTTTGTCTTGAGAACCTATCATCTTCTGAGTATTTAGAAAAGGCCAATGAAAATTGGCGAATGAAATTTGCATGCCGGGCTCCTCCCCGGATGTCCGGGTATAAGAGGGAAGCCGGCGTGCTCATTCATTCACCTTTTGTTCTTCAGAGCCTACGCATCTGGTGAGCTTCTCTACGATCTGGATGATCTTTCTTTCTGCTGGAATCTACGACGTGGACAGCGGACGGTCCCTTCCTGCAGTGACTCTCTCCTGGGCGTCTCGGCAGTTCCGGAGGTTTTCCTTTTCTAAAAGAGCAAATTTCTCCAGCGTGGCTTGTCCCGCTGTTCTCATGGGTGCAACACACTCATCGAGGAGGGGGACGGACACAATGCCTGCTTCCAGTACGCTGGGGCAGACGTTGTGGATACCTCACACCTCATTTCGCTTGTCTGACCGTTCCCCAAAAAAGACGGTCCGCCGTCTTATTCCTCAATCACGTATTCGGACACGATGCGTGATGATGAGATTCTCTTGGGACACTAGTCGAGGAGAGGGACGGACACAATGCCTGCTTCCAGTACGCTGGGGCAGACGTTGTGGATACGTCCTGCCCGCACTGCGGGCGGTGACGATTCAGAAGTTGCGTCACAGGTGGCTGTGTTCCCACGGGACTCAGACACCACCTCGTTTGCTCCCTGTTCCGTGGCGGCAGGACTACGGCCCTGCCGTCTGCTATGGCAAGCAGCGAGGGTGAGATGAGGATTACTGTGAACGATAATCCGCCAGCCACGGCTCACGGACCGTTCACACCTCGTTTCGCTCGTCTGACCGTTCCCCAAAAAAGACGGTCCGCCGTCTTATTCCTCAATCACGTATTCGGACACGATGCGTGATGATGAGAGGTCTCTTGCAGCATCGGGGGGTGACGTACTGCCATCCGACTCCGACGATTCTTCGGGCTCCCTCCCCCAGGAAAAAGCGGATGTCGAGATGTCGGCCATGCTTTCCCAGGCCGCCGTGAGTGTTGGGTTGCAGTGCCCGCACTGCCTCTCCCGGCGTTCGCGGCTGGCTAAATGGCGCCTCGGGTTTGAGCGCGGCTCCAAGCCGCGCCCGCCCCCAGTGCCGTGTTTACCGGAAGTGCATGAGGAACTTTGCAAGACCTGGAACGCCCCTTCCGGCACGTTTCACGTCAAACAAAGTTCTGTCACCCTCTCTTCCCTCGAGGTTGAGACAGCTGGAGGATGCGTCGGTGTCCCCAGGTGGAGTTTGCCGCCGTGGTGCACTCGTGCCCGTAGGTGGCGGCCACCTGGGGGGGCTCGACCTAGACTCCCGTCCAAAGCATGTGGTGTCTCGGCATCTCTGGTGTCGAGAGCTTACATTGCGGCGGACCAGGCTGCCTCCTCTCTCCACGCTATGGCTCCTGCCAGGCCAGGGC